>NC_051156.1:203060831-203283265 GCF_013339745.2 Dermacentor silvarum
TGTCCGAACCGTTTCAGGGACCCTTTAAAGGGATACGGAGGACACAAAAGTTGGCGGGTGGTTTTTTGCGTCGGAACAAAAGTTGAACTGTTGAAAATGACGAATACAACAAACTGCTCTGAAAAAAAGAACGAGATACATCTTTTTTTTTTTTTTTTTACAATTTTCTGTTGCACCTTACCTCCAAGCGGCCGCCGGAAGCAGCGGAAATTTGACGTCATAACACCCACCCGCGCGCGCGCGCGCGGCCAAGGTCGGCCACAGTCTTCGCAGTGTTTCCGGGGGTGTCGGTCCCTTGCAGCGTTTGTTTAACCCCTTTAAGCGATCTTCGCATGTGGTTCGTCTGAAACATAATCCCCGTCGGCGCTCCACGCAGGTGGTGCGTCTTACATGCGCCTTCCCGCGGTTGTCGATCGGTATTGACGCGTTCGTCGCGGCGGAAGGAAATTCCCAGACATTGCAGTTATACCGGCATCGTCGGTCGTGACACGCCGTCGCACACGTTTCCCAGAGACGAGAAGGTGCGTAAACTTCGAATACCTGCCTGTCAGCCATAACGCCCAGCCTGTCGACCTCTAAAAAATGACTTCATTTGCGCGGACCACTTCGTCGACGATGATTATGGGACCAGTGCGGCTGTGCTGAAAAGCCTCAGCATGCCGCTCAAAAGGTAACGCCTAAAGCCTGACGCTGTGCCATCGGTTTTCTCAGGAAAACGCAAGGCAGAAATGATCAGCGGCGCGTTTGAAAAGAGGAGGCGAAAAGATGTCGGTACTGTTTTCGTTCACTTACAGCCTTCTTGAGCAGCGTGAGGGCGAGGCTGGGGCGAGATGCCCGAGGCTGGGCACGACGGCAGTAATGTCTTTAAAAATGTTGGTAAATCATAGTAAAACAATCGAAGTCTCGCGAGCGCGACTCACGAGATCAGTCTTACATGGCAGCAGGGCAGACTAGAGAGCAAACAGCGTTGCATGTAGGCTCCCTAGGGCAGACACACACAGCTCTGCTTCTCCACAGGCTAAAAGCAGGAAAACTGGGCAGAACGACAGACAGGTGGTGCCATCTGTCGGGCGGCTGGCGAATTGGACGTGAAAGTCTCGGAGGTACTGATACCTCACAGCAGTTGCTCACGCCGACGGCATATACTACTATTCAGTCATCTACGCAGTGCTGAAGTACCCCGCAGCTGCCTCGCCTGCGTGCGCTCATGAAAAATCAAGTTTACAGAGAAAATGACAAGCAATTCTTGCACAATTGTTTGGTGCAGAGCGAATTCTTCACGCTACGGTTCGCTAAAACCTGACCAGGACGTCCACTGCCGCCCGCTCTTCTTCGTCGCTTGACGCGGAAGGCTTATATTTCTTGCGAAGTTGGAATGGTCCTCGTCTTCAGACGTGTACTCATCGCTGGTAGAGGCACCAGAACTCGAATCCATGCTCGCGATAGTGGCATCGGCGCGCTTCAAATGACCGCGGCCGGTCATTTGAAGGCTATGGGAAATATTTCCCATAGCCTTCCACACACTATCGCTAAATTTGGTCTCGGAGGCAATTATAGTTCTGCGAGGGAAACAGAGTACATTCAGCTAGCTCTTGGGGAAACAACCCACAATTAGCCCACCGACTTTGGAGATTTGTGGCCCAAGGGACAAGTATGTCGTAAGGAGTGTTAGATACGGACCAGATGAAAATGGCGACACCTGAACGACTCAACGATTGGCTGTAAATGACGTGACCCCGACAGACTGAAGGGGTTATAAGCCAGAGAAATATCGAGGAGAGAGACGTTCTTGCCGCGTGCCGCAGCGTCCGATTTGCTGCTGGTCGTAACTATGGCTCTTTTACTGTTATTATCGCGATAGCAATTAAACGGACACTCAAACAGGATTTCTGCCGTCGCCGTGAGGTTCCGTATGACGTCAACGGTGATGAAATCGTCGCCGCGTGACAGAAGCTGTATGTGCGAGTGAAAGGGGGCGAGGAACGCGCGCTTTCACGGGGAGCGAACGCATGGCGGAGAACAAACGCGCGTTCTGCGCCGGGCTCCCTGAAAGGCTGCAGAATTAAGCGTCTGTTTCCTCCTTTACAATCACCATATATATAGAGAGAGCAAACGCGACTTTTAACACGAAAGTGTTTTATGCCGGGGTCCACCAAGACTTCACTGACGTATTTCCGTCACGGAAATACGTCACACGAACATACACGAACATAATACAAAGAAAGAAACCAGAAGAAAAAGTTCCACAAACATGCAAAATTTGGAAATCGAACCCACGACCTCTCGGTCCGCGACGATAGATCGCCGAGCGTTTAACCCATTGCGCCACAAACGCATTTGCAGAGAGCTACACAGACGCGCCTTATATATCTAACACTCCTCCGTGTACCCGCGCTCTTGCTCGGGGCGGTGCCGCCGCCTACGAGCAGAAAAGAGAAGTACTGCATTATGACACTAACGCGCACCGACAGTAGCCGCGTTTACATGAACGCGACAACTGGCGCATCGCATCGCATCACATTAATTTTCTAGTGCATCGCATCCATGTAAACGGGGATAATGCGCTAGGAAAGCGCGTCGCATTAATACGTCCGGCAGGGGTGGATTGAGACGCGTAAGTCGACTTTCGCAATGCATGTAAACGCGATTACAGCGCATTAGGAATTATAGGAAATACAATTTGCTGTGGATCTGCTGGGCGCTCGCCGAGCTGCTTCGTGGCGTGACGCCGGAAGCGTCTGCAAGCGCTGCTTTGCGTTCAATGTGCGTGTGCCGCCACCATCGCACCAGGGGTGATGCGCTACATGTAAACGCTAGCGCATCGCATTACACGTGATGCGCTAGGAAATGTGATGCGCTACTGTCGCATTCTGTCGCATTCATGTAAACGCTGCTAGTGAACGCTTCGGTGGTCTCAGCACTACGACGCCTCGATGCCAGCATTCGAAGGGACGCTGGCATCAAGAAGCACTACCAACGCCACCTAGGTGGCGTTCACCGTACTCAGCACAGCGGAGCGTGGCCTCCGCAATTAGCTCTGAAAATGTTTCTGAAGTTGATCGCGGAGGCTGCAATTACGACGCGCTGTACGCGCTGATTTGACTCGGTGACGATTCAGTTACGTGCTTTGTCTTGCGCGTTGTATTAGTGTGTCAGTTGCGTGCTTCGTCTTTCGCGTTGTGCTAGCGTGTGCAGCGTAGTGCAGCTTCCATATGCACGACGGTTGCTCATGGTCATCGACGTTGGTAGTCGTGATGGAGGAGACGTGCCACCAGGCGTCAGCGTGGGTGCATCAACGCCTAAGGGCGCTTTAGCCACAAAACACCAATAGACATTATATATCAATGTGCAATATACATTACACTACTTCTGTGAAGACACGTTTCACTTTCGTGTTCTATACCGATTCCTATATAAGAGGGATCAACCACATTTTTTTTTTCCGTCGTGCGAAAGGCCGTGGGGGGACGAGAGGGAGGGAGGGAGGGGAGGCGACGTTTAGCTGCGGCACCAAATGCGTATTTATATAAAAACGTTGCGAAGCGAGAAGGTGGTAAAGACTTCCGACGCTGCTCGACGAGTTTCCGTTCTTATCTCGTCGAAAACCTCCGAGCCGCCCCCAGAGGCCCTGGCAACAGTCACCAACGCCGTGCGCGTTCGGTGCGAACGCGGGCAAAACGGTGACGGCGTACACAACAATTCTGCGCGTTGCTGGTGCTGCTGCATGTCCAAGTTTATACAGCTGATAAAACTACTATCCTTACTCCGTATAGCTCTCTATTAAGTTGCTATCGCAATTGATGGTTCGGCTTTCGGGTGAAACTGCGACATTTTTTGATTGCCGCTAACTCCACTACTACTGAAGGCACCGAAATAGATTTTTTTAGTTCACCAGGAACGCCAGACCCTTGAAAATAACAAAAAAAGAAGGAGCCTCAAGTGATTATTAGCAACGCTTCTAATTATGCCAGAAACTTGCTAATTTCACCACACATTACATTTCACTTTCAACCTATTTTCTCCGAAATGGAAGTTGCAGTCCTGTACAGTTAGGTTTGGGTTGTGAGGAGCATTCCGGATAAGGACAGTGTGCCCCAACGGAACGCTTGATTAAGTAGATTTCTGTGAAGGCTGGAAGTAACCTACACAGGCTAAACATATAAATTTTTTCAATCACGACGCATTTACTACTTCAACGAAGTATGAACAACGTGCCTTGCATAGTTCACCGAGAAGGCAGGGAAAAAGCAACTGCATGATCCGTATGGCGCATAAAAATTGGGAGAATACGAGTTACTCAGTAATAATCTTCAGAGCAACTTATTAAGGTACACTTCAAAGTGTTTCATACAACGCCTTCAAACGGGCCAAGATCGAAGCTTTAGCAAATTCAATTTAAGCCTTACATTACACACGCACTCCAGCATGTGAGTGCATATTGTCCTTAACATTCCTCACAGTTCCTCAATGTATATACCTCACGGGTATTTTTGTTTTGTTTTTGTTTATTCAAAAAGCTGTGAAAACATGTTTCTAACGTTTTTGGGTGCTTCGAGTCACATTAACATATTCGCTGTACAAGCGTTAACACGCATTATTTTCGGTTGGCGCTAACCTGTTGGCGAAATCAGTGACTTCACGCATCGCTTCTTTTTCCTACGTTCGACATCTCAAGCTTATTCTTATGCACCACGACTACATTAATCTGACAGTTCTTGTGGCCTATCAACACTGGATACCTAATACGTTGCAGAACAAACTCACAAGTGCATTGTCAATATAAAATCAATACACCAAGGACAGCCGAAAGAAAAGAAATATAACACAGCAATGTGACCGTGTCATTGCACGGAAAAACGGTATAAAACAGTAGACGACATTTTTGTAAAAAGCAGCACAAGATTTTATGCGGCCTGATTCCTTTACCATGTTGCACTGTAGCTTCGCCGTGAGAACCATTCGATACAGTCGCGTCGTCAATCATCGAAGCTCTGTTTGGATCGCAAAGAGAACTAACAGGAAGGAGATGCTAAAACGCAAGTTCATCAACTGTCTCTTCACGTTCGTTTCTATCTTTGTACTGCTTACCAGTAGTTTTACTTCTGCATTTTTCTGCTTTCGTTTCCAGCAACCATTCAGAGCACTTCGATACATACCCCCCCGTTTCCCACTTGTTTGTCATTTATCTTTCCAGTCCGTGCGTGCCACCCCTTCACGCCTGCGAGGCGGGATCATCGGCGCGGGCCAGCGTAATTTCGATAATTGGCTCTCTCGTTCCTAAGCAGCCCTAGTGACCTCCCTTTCCCTCTCAAATCCCTTCCACCTTTCCGAAATCTGAAGTCGCCACGTAATGCTCGCCCATTCATTCTTTTCTCCGTAACCCTTCCTCCCACAACTGCACCTGACCCCTCCATTTCCTACTTTCATCCTTTCAACGAGCACAGTAACCTCAGCTCACGCATTGATACCCCCACTGCACTTCCTAGCGTAGACTCATATCCGTAAACCGTTTTTCACCTCTCTATGCTATACGCAAAGTTATAGGTTGGACTTTTTTACTTCTTTTTTTTTTCTCTCATAGCCCACTCTACGATGGTCCACCATGCCCAAGTAGATGCGCTTTCTCAGTACAACAGGCGATTTAGCTCTCTTTCTTTCGTTCTTGCTCGCGCGCCTTTCTAGTTAGCGATTACCGTTTTGATCACTTCCCGACATAGCGTAGGCATAACCTCATTTATACTCAGCCCTTTTCTTCAACGCCCCCTGACTCTCTTCCTTTCAGTATTACTTACAGCTCATCTTACCGTCTCGGCTCGTCGCGCATCGCTTTAATTAAATAAAGAGGTATTCCTACTCCAGCACCCCCGTTCGCTTCCTTCTGCCCATCGACATAGACGCCTGCAGGGGTGAATGATGGTCACGTGGCACAAATTCAATGAGCAGCGCCGGTGTGCTAAAAAAAAGGCGCCACTTTCTTGGTGGCGAAGTGCGCCAACGGCAGATTTTAAGATGCGCACACCGACAAAGTTCATATTGAAGGGTGCAGAAGAACGCGCAGGCGAAGTGCCATGCCTAAGCAGCAAAACACAAACGCAAGAACGAAAAAAAAAAGGAGCAAATGAAGGAACAAAGGAAGGAACAAAGGAAGGAAGGAACGAGAAGGACGCGTTGTATTTTTGGCACAAGTCGCAAAAACTCAGCCACCGACGCACGATTATATCCATAAAGAAAAGTTGTAAGAAAAATATGTACATTATTCAAGATAAAATAAGCTCCTTGTATAAGTAGACAGAAATGGAGATAGAGAGAACGTCAATAATAAATCGTCCTTCGTTCATTACTTTTCTTTTTCCTTCTTGTCACAATTGCAATCAAGTGCGTGGGAGGTAATCTTGCATCATTATTTTCGCCGGCGTGTGGGCCGGCATTTACCGTAGGTAGCGGTGTTAAGTGCGAGCGCTGTCGACGACCGTGGCTCGCCTAAAAAAAATGACGACGCAGCCGCGTGCCGTGAAAAGCCATTTTCATCGCTTAAGGCAGGAGAATGCATCATCAGCACACGCGTTGTTTACGGGAGCTCACGAGAAATGAATTATAGAACATAAGAGTGACTAGAGGAGAGTTATGCGCTTCTGCAAGGCATACCCCCAGCGACGAGGGATTCAGATTAATGAGACGCATATCTATCGAGAAAGCAGGTCATTACCTTTAGGTGCCCTAAACTGCCGAGCAAGATTTTGATGGAGGATCAATGAAGTAAACGTACGTAGTGTGCTTTTTTTTTAAAGCATAGAAGATGGACGACTGCATCTCGTTAACTTTAGTCGGCTCAGTAACATTTTAAAGACGAGCGCAGAAAGCCTTCCATCTAGTATGATGGCGGAAAAAAATAGCGATCTTTTTTCTGTCACTAATTTATTATTCAGTGATTGACTGGAAGAAAGCGAGTTTTTCGGCTGAACCTGCATTTTCGTAATGGTGATTCTTTAGTGAACCTCCTAGAAAGGAGCGCGGGGGGGTGGGAGGGGATACTTCTTTTTTTTGCCCTAGTAGAAGGCTACTTTTCCGTTAAAAACGTTTCCAGGTAATCCTCCGCCGTCCCCCTTTTTTAGAATTCTCTCGTATTTTGTCGCCAGAATCTCTCGATTGCCGAATATTTCCACATTTCGGCCCGGCCAGAATGTCCACACTTCAATTACGCCTTAATTAAACTGTATTCAGGCTGAAACTTTTTCTTTTATATTACGTCATAAATTGTCTTACGTAATTGTATCCATGTTATCTTCACACGATACGTATAACGATTTCTTTGTAAAACTAAATCAAGAGGAGTAGCTGGTATTGTCCAAGTTGCCAACATATCCTAATCATCCCAAATTGCAGTTTTATTGCAGCCTAAACATACATACGGTCGACTTAACTAATGCGAGTAGGTCGAGCCAAAAACGCCAAATACCATGCGGTAAGCATATCGCACCCGCTTTCATGCCAATTATAGTGCGCTGATTTGTCCAGCTGAGTCCGCGCACAAGTCTAAGTGAAGAAAATCCTCTGTTCCGTGACAGAGACAATGGAGTGCTGTGCATCAAACAATGCAGCTGCGCTTATACACAAGCACAAACAACGGGACACATTCAAATATCAAAGGTGAAAAGTCTAATAAATGAGTCAACATGGAGGTGTCCGCATGAATACTGTACACCTTTACCATTACCAATGCACAAGATTGTTATAATACAGCTTTGAGTGACTTCGAAAGCCTCCGAAGGCTCTTCTTTACAGGCTTGCCTATGAAGTAAAGCTAACTTAGTTCTACGGAAGACTGAGAGACAGAGAGAGAAAGAAATGGAAGGCAGGGAGGTTAACCGGATGAGAGCTCTTGATTTCTTACCCCGCACTCGGGTGGGGGGAAATAGGTATCGGAAAGAGGGTAATAGGAAATCGAAGTAAAGAATCATGAAGGACGTTCCCATTATAGACATTCACGCAGGCCGGTGGATTACAAGAAGTGCAAGAATGCTAACACTTCTTTCTAATGTGGTGACAATTCCTGTCGGCGCTTCTTCCTTCTTCCGAGAGAGGCCGTTTCGTCGAAGTGGTTGAGCACGAAGGAATGTGTTTTGTACGCTGTACTGCGGGCACTGACACAAAACATAGCATAAAGTTTCATCGTCACCCCAGCGATCACGGACTGCGGTGTCGGCCCATTCGTATGCGGAATGCTAACAGACATTTCGCCTGTCCTTAGGGCAACGACTGCGAATGGACATTTTCGATTGAGCCAGAAATGCCTGTTTCATTTTTGAAGACGCCGTATTATTAACTGACCACAGACGGATTTGGCGTATCTGGGATCTGGGTATCCTGTAACTATCTTGTAACGATCGGTAAGTTGACTGTTATATGTCGTATGAACCTGGAAATTATATGAAATGATACCTCTTCATGCCAAAATCACGTAGCAACTGTCAGCAACTGCGTAAGTAATCAAAACGAGTATAATTAGCCGTAAACGGAGTGATATGTGAGTACCTGTGGCACTGTCACCCTCTGCTATGCCCTCTGCCTCCGTCGGATGGCGCGAAGTGCCCGAGTTGCCTCCCTAAAGTGCCTCCCTAAAGGAGCCCAATGCAGTAACCAATGCAGTTCGGGATGGAAGAGAGCTGGGTCGGAGAAGCAGGGAGAGCTGGGAGTTCTCGCCCGAGCCTCGGGCGTGTGTTTTGAAGAAGCCGCAAGCACTCAGGCCTGGTAGACCCTATGCCTCGAGGTAGCATGAAATAGCAACAAGAAAACTCAGGGGACGGTGTCATTCCGGAGTAAAAGCTCAAAGAAAGAAAGGGTGAACCCAGTGTCAAGGCTAAATAAACAAGACAGGGTCGATGTAATTGCGGGTGAAATACGATACGAATAAGATACGAAATTAGTGAATAATGAACATGAGAAAGAGACAGAAAGAGACAAAATAGAGCGACATAATGAGCATTTATTCATCGATTCAGTTTAACCACCAAGTACGCAAACCTTGTCTTCTTTAGCTTCAACACTTTTTGACCCTTCATCTTTTTTTTTTTTTTTGTTGACTGCCGCAAAAAGGTTATTGCATGCACGACCTATTCCCTTTGGTCAGAAAACAAATGAACGCGACACGAAGGTTCTTTCTGCGCCTTCGGAGCCAACCTTCCAACGGAAGGCCTGCAGCTAGCGCACGCGCGTACAGCACTTCAGTAACTATAGGATTCTGGCTTTCATGCTCAAAAGCTTTCTATCTCAGACCACCTCAGAAGAAATACAACATTGGCAGAAAGGGCGCAGTGTGAGGATCACACAGGAAATCGGCGCGTAATCATTTTCTTTCCTTAAGTCCTGCCACCCTAGGATGATATTAAAGACGATGTAATTTCACAGTTACTGTTATTCACCCGAAAGCAAACTATTTTCTTTTCGTTTATCTTAGATATATTTTGCTAGTGGCCTTTTTTTTTTCAGTGGCAAAGAATGAAAGCTGCCTAAGAGAGACAGCAAAGTCAACGAAAATGCAGTCAGGTCGGGCAAAAATTGCTTTCTCCCTCGAGGCCTCGTGACCTTACGGCAAAAGCTGCTTCCTGTGCTACGTTGCTTCTTTGCGAACAGAAGCTCTTAAAGACCCGGTGACTCCAGAATTTTACAGAAGTTTGAGTAAGAAGCCACAGCCGCAGGATAAAAGTTATGGTGCACTGATAGAGAGCGAAACAAAGAAGGAGGAAACGCATAAATGTGAACCAAACAGGTGCGCTGTTACCCACTTGGGGAAGCAAAAAAGCAGGAAGTAAAAAAGTGTCACAGTTTCGCCCTAAGGGCGAAGCAATGAATGCGATAGCAACACAGCAATGTCATACGAAGTAAGGTGAGCGGCCTTGGTAGCAATATGAATTGTAGTAAACATGAGCTGATTAAGTAAGCAGGTGTGCTGCGGCGTAAGTAGACCGACATGAAGAGAGACTCGATGACCACGAGAAGGCGCGTGTGAAACGGTGGTGTTGATGAGAAGCGCTTACCGTGGGCAGCGCGTGCGAAGGGACACACCTGTAGTGCTGCACTGCCGATCTGGGCAGCATTGCATGTGTAGCGTGCGTTGGAAAATGTGGCCCGACTATTACTAACTGATTGAACAAGCGTGGTGTGAGCGTGCACAAACAAACATGAATAGATCACACTGAATGACTGCAGCCAACGACTGTCAAAACGCTGGCAGCGAGCGCATACGCCGCGCAGCGGGCGAAGGTACGTGCGGTCTATCGCTTCAACAGAAACTGAGCGGCGAACGCATAGAGCATAAAGGTCAGAGCCGTGTGGAGATAAGAGACGGTGCGGCGAGCGAAGAGCGCGGTTGTTGGCAGAGGAAAAGTGCACCGCCCCCTCCCTACCCCCCCCCCCCCCCCCCCCCGCTCCCTCCGGCGCTGGCTTCCCGCTTCCTTGCTTGCGCGTGGGAGAGATAAGAGACTGTGCGGACGAGCGACGAGCGCGGTTGTTGGCAGAGAAGTGCCCCCCCCCCCCCTCCCCCCTGCTCCCTCCGGCGCTGGCTGTCCGCTTCCTTGCTTGCGCGTGGGAGATTGAGTGCGTTCGCTCTCCGTGATAGCGCGCGTCCCCGCACGCTTCCGCTGGGGCATACGGCGCGCGGCGAAGATTTTATCTATACGGAACCTCACGGCGACGGCGACGCCGACGGCAGAAATCCGGTTGAAGTGTCCATATAATTGCTATCGCAATAAAAGAAAAGAAAGATGCAGTAAGTGTGAACACATTCGCAATTAACTGTTTTCAGGCAGTCACGGAGAGTAAAGGTTAGTCGCCTTTTGAAAACCGCTACAAGGCTTTTGTGGTCTTGTACCAAAAGAAGACAATAATGCTGGGACACAGCACCGAAAGTATACCTAAAGCAGCCTAGTAAATTGTAAATATATAGAGCGGACAGTTTGAAACTTGACTTCGAGACGTCATCATTATCAGGTTTGAAAACGTAGGGCGATCAATGCTTCGAGATAAACGCCGAACAGTGTTGACAAGCATATATAAACTCTTACCTAAATAAAGTGCTTGGACCACGGAAAGATCCACAAGCGTGAACTAGATTAACTAGAGCTCTGAAAGATTCAATGCGTTTCTTTATGTATAGTTGCATTTTATCAGCTTATTGTTACTTATTATTTTCTTCTGCTTTCTAAATTTCTTCTAAATTCATGTTTTCGTTTTCATTTCTCTTTTCACAGTTGTGATGAATGCACATTTTGCGTATTCGATTGCTCTCTTCAACTGCTTGTTTCCTTTGCCTGGAGACTTATTTACACAATGTATTAGGTGTCTTGATACGCACACTGCATCATTAAAAAATTCATGCCCGTCGACGCTATTTAAGTGCTCACGCGTGTGTATGCGCATGCGGACGTGCGCGTGCGTGCGCGAGCATGTGTGTGTGTGTGTGTGTGTGTGTGTGTGTGTGTGTGTGTGTGTGTGTGTGTGTGTGTGTGTGTGTGTGTGTGTGTGTGTGTGTGTGTGTGTGTGTGTGTGTGTGTGTGTGTGTGTGTGTGTGTGTGTGTGTGTGTGTGCTGTGCATGTGCGTGTGCGTGTGCGTGTGTGTGTGTTTGTGTGTGTGCGCGCGCGCAACTGCCACCAGAAGAGGCACGATGTCTGCCTTCTCTAGAGCAAAATGGGCACATAAGATCCCGCTGGTCGGTATGCTACGCTTGCGCGACTGTGATATGCATTAGTATTAAAACATTTCCATAATTAGTATGCGGTGTCAGATACGGACCATTAAATGACATCCGTCAAGTTCCCCAAGCTCAACTACTCGCCGTCACCTGTAAATCCTGGTGCGCAGGGGCGCGTCGACCGTCTTATCGGTTTCGTCAAACCGGTTGATTATCCCCACCTCGGGCGCCTCACGTCGAGCTGTTGTCTCCCCCCCCCCCCCCCCCCCTTCTTGACTTTTCCCGAAAGTGCAACGGCAGACTGGCACGGTTCCAGGTAGTTGACCCTGGTCCCGAGCAAAGCTGTTTTGCATCTCTGGAAGGTCGTTCCAGATCAAGCCGTCCCCTCCAGCTGAGCGCTTCCAAGCGAGGAGGTAACGCTGGAGGCAAGTCAACCATCGGACAATGGAGCTCTTGGAGCGTCCCCATTGGCCGAATATGACGGCACTTGCATGGTCCCCTACCATTGGAGAAAAATGACGACACCTGAGCTAGCTGACTCGACGATTGGCTGAACGTGACGTGACCCCGGCAGACTGAAGGGGTTAAAAGCGAGAGAGATCGAGGAGAGACGTTCTTCTTGCCAGGGGTCGCAGCGTCCGATTTGCTACCGGCGGTCGATGACTTTATTACTGCTAATTACTTAATAATGCTCTAAATAATACTCAAAGTATGTAAATAAACCTCCATTTCCATAAATCAATGTCAACGTCCCCCAACTCCCGCAACCAACGGCTGCAAAACTCCAATAACGGGCAATCATCGAATGCTAGGCAGTTTCAAGCTTCGATATCTCTCCATAGACTTCTGTATGAAACTCCTTCTATCATGACATGCTTTCCTACGCTGCCGAAAGAAGTTTTTACATGTGTTATGGTATCGCAATAAAACCATTGATAGGACTTATAAAGCTGCGTTGGTATCCGGTTGGACTCATCCACGCCCTTAGACTTTCTACATTATAAGCCGACCTGAAAACGCGTCGACGCTTTGAATTTTAAACCCATCGAGGGTGCATGATGCCAACGCGTTGAAAGGATAGTGGGGGAAGAACGACGTGGTACTGGAGGAGGAGATTAAGGTACCCTAGCAACACTGACAAAAAATGACCGCCTCCACCAAATGAAGAAAAGAACATCAAAAGATGTTGCTTTTACAGTGAAGTCGAGATGGTGCGGTCTACCGAGCGTCATGGAAGCGAAGGCTGAGCATAGCCAAATACAGTCGGGACCTTTCGACGATATCTTTTAGGCTGTCGACTTATTTATTTCAGGACTGTTTCTATATTGCACGTCGTTTCATGCTCGTAAGCAATAAGAAAGCATCAGCCCAGGCACTTAGCATGCACTTGCAGCCTTCTGGAGAAGGTGTGCACTGACTCCTGTTAGCGGGAAAGTGATAACATGGCACTGGATTTGAAGGCTACGGGTCCTGGTTTCGTTGGGTATGAAGAAACGATAAAATGTGACTGAGGCCGAACTGAGGCAAGTGCATCATAATAACAGGTAATGAGAATTCCGTGTTCGAGTGGAGAGAGGGGCTGACAGCAATAGAGCTAAATAAAGTACGGGATATGTGTTAGGCAAAAGTAAGCGCTAAAATGCTTGGCTCCAATCAATATGAAAGCGAGGAAGATAGGAGCAATAAATGAAGTTAGCTGCTCGGCGACACAGAAGGGCGGAAAGTAAAGACTAACTGAAGCGACGACCAAAGACCAGTAAGAGATATACTGAGCGAGATATTAAATGAGAAAGGAGAAATAGGAAAAATCATATCCAAAGGGAGGAAAGAAAACACATATTGATTAAAAGGAATAGTGACGTGAATAGGCGTGCAGGCGGCAGTCGATGTGCGGCACTGTGCCGAAGCTCTGCAACGAGCTTATGGAGGAAGCGCCGCAGCCCGCGATGCGGGTGAGAGGGAAAGGATGGAGGTAACGGCAACCGCTCGCCACGTATCAGCCCGTTGAAGCACTCCGCATTTGAAAACCAAATCACGTCACTTCTTGACAGCGAAAGGTGGAACATCGCCCCTATTCTACCCCCTCATGTTTTTTTTTTCTTCTTGCCTCTGTTCTGGCTTTTTCTTTCTTTGCCATGGATAGACACGCAAGTGCCGAAGACTCTGCGAAGCTTAAGTGAGCAGTCGCGACAAAGACAGGGTTGAAAGCAGGTTTCAGGCGTCGTGTTCAAACCCAGCTCCGACACCGCAAGCTTCCCGCGGTCCTTCCATTTTCTCTGCATCACTCTTCGAAGCCGCTGCAGTCGCCATTAAGTTTCCAGGAGTTCTCGAACACTGGCACATACTGTATATTGTTCGCGTGCTTTCACATTATCGCGGGTGTTTTAAGCCACCACCTGCGCAAGGGATGAATGCCACGCGTTCGCAGATGGCGTATTACAATTACTAATGCGACCGAGAGCCAGAGCTGACGGTAGTGATACTTCAGTGAAGTATTCCACTGTCTCTACGTGCAATGCATTGTGGTTTTTCTCCATGGGATCCTCTAGACCATGTGGTATGAAACTCTACATGCCGTATTATTTCGGCAAAGTATAACAAGAAGAAAGTGCACGGGCGCTTTTGGTGATTGCAGACGCATGCTTACGGAAAGGCAAGAAAGTCAAATAATGTGGCACACACGATTACATCTACAGAAGTGGAACGTATTTTGAGTAAGTGTTTATGGAATATACGTACGAATTTTATTCATATGAAATGACATGCGGATCAGGTTATGGTATCTGGAGCAATATAAAAAGCTCACCCGTTTCTGTGTTACTCCATACGCACATCTTCAAGAGCACATAAATGTGGCGCTAAAGCTGAACGTTAACTTGAGTTGTTGTTGAAACGTATTTATTAAAGCCCATACTCCTCCCCTTTTGACTATCGTCATCAGAGGTCATTAACTTGAGTTGTATTAATAAACTACGCTTCTGCAGTAGCAATTAAGACAGCCGATCTTGCCATGAGGAGTCTTGTTAAGCCAGAAGGGACGCGAAACGCGAAATACGGATGGCCAGGCCGTCCTGATGTTACCGCACGAACTCTCAGTGACGTCACAAGTTTTAACAGTGTCTGTTCAGATATAGTTATTTGCTTGCAGATTAAGAAGTGCTATATTAATTAGGTTTACGTTCTCAACACATGAAGGACTCAGGCTAGGAAGCTTCGATAACTTTTTGTGGGCCATAACTGCTGAAATACGAGAAGATACTACTTCGAAATATGTTACGTCACGCTGACGTACCATCATTGAATTCTCAGTGTTAAATGAAAAAAAAAAGGAAGGGGAAAAAAAAGCAAACAATTGTTACTCTTCGATTTCAATGGTGGGAACGAACTTTTTGTTTAGTTAATAAAATACTGTAGTTTTAAAATGATGATTTATGAGTCTTAAGTTATGTAGTGTTGCTTTTTTTAATGTCTGCCAGGGCGTAGATGAAACTGCAGGATAGAGCCAGGATAAATGACGTCACTCAGCACCGTGCTCGTCGATGAAGCTGCATCGCAGCGTTTGCTGGGAAACCCTTGAGCGCTTCCTTGGAACAACGAGAACAGCAAGCTCGCGTATGCGTTATTTGATGGACGACAGCAGTTCCGGATGCCGCAATTGCGTTTTATGGCTGGCTGTTTCGCGGAGTCACAATTCGGCTGCCCAGTGCAGCATATACAAGAGCCAGTCACGCAGGAACCGTGCCAGAATCAGCAGCTTTATTGCACAAACAAACGGAGCGTGCGGGCCATAAGCGACGCTTCGTCTTACGCACGAACAACACGCACTGTAATGGTCAGTGCAAGCGTCCCGTCTGGCGATTTACGGTCGTGACATTGATCACAGCAACCCCTTGAGGAGGCTTCATGTTACGAGGCAGCGAATTCTCAGACATTGCGAACAGCAGTTACGAGCAAGGAGACCAGCCGATCGCTTTCGTCCGTTTATCGCGACTCGGTTGAGACACGGAACGGGCCATGCAACACTTTTTATCGAAGTCGTGCAATGCGGTTCGCATGAAAGGACGCAATTTTAAAGCTATTTTGCAGCAAACGATGTATTTCGGTGCGTTCAGTAGAAGTGGAGTTAGCGGCAATCAAAAATCACTCTTCATCCTCACGACGGTGTACCCGCTCCTTCTTCAGTGGATTCCACTGTGGAGGCTACGTGGTCTGTGGCGGAGCGGGATGGTGCCCGCAACGCCCCGCGCGCCCACTGAACGTCACTGTGGCGCGCAGTTTAAATTTGGTTGTAAATGCTCACGTAGACGCTACTACTTCCGTTTGTGGCGTTTACGCCACGTTAAGTTAAACTCAGACGCTGCCACCTAACCAGGCTTGCTGAAGCTGCCCGTCTTGCGGGGACCGGTGCTGTGCATTTTTATCACTCTCGCCGCGTCTGCGTCCAACGACTGCATACCAACGTCGCAGTTTCGCGTTCATTTCCAACAAAAGGCTAGTGAAGCGCGTCACCTACAAATTTCACATCTTCGAAAACGACAAACGCCATTGTGGCGTTGCGCGTCTTCTTGCTCTCAAGTCAGTTTATGTGTGCACAAGTTTTACACACAACGCTGGAAACGCACTGGAATCCGCAGACGCGCGCAGTGATAGCAGTCAACGCCATGATCTTGAGCTGCGGAGAAGGCCCCACAACTCGAGCAGACGACGGCCGCCAAATACCGGCAGTACAAAACTGAATTTTATTGCGATAGCAATTATATGGACACTTCAATTGAATTTCTGCCGTCACCGTCATCGTCGTTCTCGTCGTCGCCGTGAGGTCGCCCGCACCCTATGTTTTCCGTTGAAGCACGAACATTCGCTCGCTGCTGCCGCTCCGCTTGCTCACGCCAGCGTTTTGACAGCGGTTTTTTGCGGTCGTCGAGTAGGATCTATTCATGTTTGCTTGTGCGCGCTGACACCATGGTTGGCAATTCAGTTAGTAAGCGAATGTGTCCAAGTTTACACAGCCGATAAAACTGCTATCCTTACTCCGTATAGCTTCTACTAATTTGATATCGCAATTGATGCTTCGCCTTTCGGACGAAACTACGACTTTTTTGTGTGGATCGACACTCTGAACTACGTGGTATTTCGTATTACGTTACTGCGTCAGCTATTATGAACATTGTTATCGTGGCAGACACTTTTGGGGTCGTTGATCAAGTTGATATTGCTCGCGACGTTTTAGACATCTATAGCCAATAGTCGTATGAGGGCGCCATGACGTCACGTGCAGTTTAGATGGCGGTGGTTGGACGGAGTCGTGGGAAAGCATGACCGACCTTTACAGAAGCATTATATGTTCCCCGCTGCATGCAATTGAATAATATTTGGCTCAGATGTTCACTGAAGTACTCTCTCGCGACTAGTATGGTTTATTTACCGTGCTCAAAGAGTGTTGTAGGGCTCCTTTAGGCGAGAGAAAGGAAGGCAGGGATTTTGAGAGAGAGGGAGAGAGAAGCAAAGGAAAGGCAGGGCGGTTATCTAGACTTCGGTCATTTTGCTACCCTACACGTGGGGAGGCGGATGCAAGAGTGAAAGAAAGAAAGAGAGAGAGAGAGGGAAGACACGAGTCTTGATCACAGTTTCACATGCACTGAGCCAAGTGCAGCGTATGTATTGTCGATCACTCAAGTCTGTCGCCTTAAGGTACTGGGCACATAAATGGCGTAACAGCACCACAGAGACAGGACAGACAGAGGGAAATTGACGAAGCGTTGTCTTTTCTGTCTGTTTCACTGTTTCTCGATTTAACTAAATCATGCACAAACCAGTCGAAGACAGCATTCTGTTACATGTGGAACACGATCTCCATGGGTTGGCTGCCCTACAAGGGGGGAGGGAAAAGAGGGAAAGAAAGATGGGAATGAGGAAGAGTCAGCGTGTACACACCCACAGATTGTTCACGAATGCGAACTTGGCCGCTTGAACAAACGGGCTTTCTCTACAAAAAAATAATTAAAAAATATTTATGCCAGGCTTAACAAAATTAGTTTGACAGACCTACGGGATTTTGTTAAATGTAGCAAGCTTACTGACTTCACTTAATTGGCAGCTTGCTGTGAAGTCTACTTAAACTGAGAGCTCGTTTTCAGGACCAGTTGAACGGTGATATGTTCGTGTGTGCGCGTATAATAGTGCTCTATTTAGCAGCGAATCTGTTTACGCCAGCCGTAATTTGTGGTTCGTATCGAGAAACTGCCCCGCCGTAGCCATGGCAACTAGGCGACGCCACAGCTGCTAGAACACCTGGCGCAACCTCGTGACGGCTGGCGCAACCTCGGCGCCAAGCCACGCCGGCCGCCTGTGCACTGCGCATGCGCCACCATGCTATGTGAGCCGGGGCGTGGGGTGACGCTCGATTAGATGTAGCCATGGGACGCCCGAAGGTATATGCACTCCAGAAGAAGAAGCAGCGATTCGAGAAGCGAGGCTTACTGCTATGCGAGAACGGCAACGGCAGCGACGAGAAGCTCCCCAGTATGTAGCCAGAGAATTTGCAGGACAAGAGGCAGAGGCGACAGGATCCCGAGTTCAGGGACCGTTTACGTGCTCGGAATGCTACATACGTATTTATTGCTGCATACGTTTATATAGTATTATAATGTTAGTAAAATATTTTTGTTTGTATCGTTAATGTTTTGTTATGTGACATGCTCTTTTTCTTAATTATACTTGAATGAATCCCAACTAGCCTCAAGCTAGGGATTCAGATGACTTATTGCAATTTCATTTTTGTAAATTGTTTTATGCCAATAAAATTCAATTAAATGCAATACATGCGAGCTCTACGCCAGGATCCAGCTTACCGGGAAGCCGAGTACGAGCGACGCCAAGCCCGTGCTTCGACCGGTGGTGCGGATGCGCGATTCCAATGTTACTTTCTCTCAATGGAATTTGGTCATTCCGGCCAAATGTGTGACCGGCTTTGGCTCAATTTTAACTTGTCTAGCCTCAGTTCTGTGCGGTCCTCGGAGAAGCGCGGGCAAGGCCTGTCCGTGCAGCATGAACTCTTCCTTGATTCTACAGAGCTTGACGAAGTACGACCGTGCAGAGCTTGCCGTTATGCCAGCTTCGCTGTGTCTTGAACTTTGCGCGGCCTTGTGCAAGCTTTCGCCTTTTTTTTTTTTTTTTTTTTTTTTGCACACTAGCTACCAACTTGTTCCTTTTCGCGAATGCACGTGGGTCGCTTCTTGTGGATCTTTTTGCCAGGTTCTCGCTTATTTCCTTTTTTTTTTGTCTGTGTGTTTGCGGTATCTGTTTGCGTGTTACATGAAGGAAAAGATAGCGTTAGCTTTTAAATTGCGTTTTGGGGTAGCTGGTTCTAAGTTAGCTTACCTTTTCAATATTATCTGCAATTATTGAATAACTTATTCACTCAATTCTAGTGACAAGGGCTCCTTTAGTCCAATGGCTTTCAAGAAGCACAGTAGCACGTGCTAGAGTTCTTCGCTGAAGGGGCTGGCATATTTACTTCCTAGAACGGTCTGTCTTCGAAACGGCTGACACAAGTGCGCAGAGCATATCGCTGACCGTACGTTGGAGGCTGGACGGTGGCACAGAACGTGCTTTATAGTTTCTTCGCACCCGCATTGATAGTGATGTGGTCATTCCGATGAGGAATAAATTAGCATTCGTAAGCTCAACGTCCAACAACATGCGACACATTTAAGCTGTTTCACGAGGGGAGAGTCCTGCCGACAAATGAAATAGCAAGTCAGTTTCCGGAATCTGGTTAATTCCGTGGTCCAAGTGTGACGCAATTAGCATGCGAATAAGTTTTCCACGCTATGTCGCTTCTCGACAGCTACAAATGAACACACTTTTCTTGTTGGTGATGCGGGCGCAACTTCATCGGCGCTGTGGTTGGCAGTAATTCAGCTATGCCTCTTGTGCCACCGAAATACTCGATATTTCGAAAGCTGTTGTCGAAAGCTCGGCGGTGATCATGTCTAAATTCGTACACTTGCACCGCGATCCGTCGCACCACATTGCAACCTTCCGGACGTATTACTGAGCTTATAAATAGCCGTCGAAACGGACGCGTGGCTGCCACCACCATTTACATGCAGCAAACTACAAATATTAGGCGACAATAAAATTAAACCTAGATAACCTGGAAAGACTTTCAGAGTTGTATTTCCCACCCTGTGTTTCTCGTCTCTTCTGCTTTAGCACGCCTAACATGCAGCATGAACTGGCCATGTTGGTGAAATACTGTTCTCCAAAACACAGTGTTGGTTTTTGCCACATAGGAAAAACCACTGTGTACTCATAGACCTACGCAGCTTTCACTTTCTAACAGCGACGCTGTTTAACCTGGGCGTTTGCCGTCAGGTGTGACGCCGAAAAGAGCAGAAATGATCTTAGCGCAATGGCACATGCCCCTGTGAACTAGCGAAGCTGTTTAAGCTCGAAGATGGTCCGTCGAGTGTACGCCGCAAAACCTCCGCCTGGTGATGACGTCACCATGCGTCGCTTAGCAACGCTTCGCCCCAGCTGCGCCGATGGCGCCAAGCCTCGCCACAGCTGCATGAGCTGTGACGTCATCGCGTGCGCCGCATCACTTCGCCTTAGCTTTGCCGAGCCATGACGTCACCACGTCATGCGGAGTGGTTGCCGCGGCTGCGCAGAGGCGGAACTAAGCCGTGACGTCACTGTGCCGACCCAAGGGATATATAGTTCCGCGTCGCCGCCGCGGCGACGCAAGAGCCCCGCCGTCTTCGCGCCGAGTGCATCGCCGTGAAGATGGGGCGGCCAAAGAAGAGCGTCACTCCTGAAGACGAGGAAGGGCCGCGCGAAAGCCGCCGCACCGCTACTCGAGAGCGAGTGAGACGACTTCAGTCCAATCCTCAGTATCGCGCCACCGAAGCGGCGGCGAAACGCCGGCAATTACGAGAGGATCGGAATTACGAGCCCGCCAAACCGAGCAAAAGTGTTTGAGCGTCCAGAAGCATCCAGATACTTTATAGACCGAGTGTTCGTTGTTCCTTGAGCTGTCGATGATTCCGGGGTGATCTTGTGCAAAGCGTGGCTGCGTCTCGAAGCATATATATAACCTCGCAAAAACTTGGCCGAACCGAGATAAAGCTAGGTGGGGTCGTCAGCTTCACTGTTTGCCTAGTCTTCGCAGCCCTAGTGTGAAGCTGCCCCTATTCTTTAAGCCCGATATCCGGACCTGAAATTGCTGCGACTTCTCGCGCTCTGCAGACCAATGAACACCGCGAGTACAGGTGATAAAGGTATCCGTGATATCCAAAAGAAAGAAAAGTCCGGGAAGGCCGATATTGAGAGATAAATGGCGCCTGTCTCCTTCACCGCGGAATATCGAATTGAGGCGCACGTTCTCTTCCGCCGCTCCAATCGAGCATCGCCGATGGCTACATGCATAATAAATCACGGCGTCCAAACGACTGGTTGTCACTGCGCTGGCCCGCCATGAAAGGAGCGACAAGACGTGAGAGAAGAAACGAAAATGACTAGAAAGGAGAGTTGGGAGGATGAACAAGACCTTGCAGTTGCGTGTTTGGAGTGACGTCGCAATTCCAAGCTACCGCTCAAATAAGAGTACACGTGGTCGACAGATAAAGAGAGTAAAACACCCACTACATTATAGAAAATAACCGTGCGGTCAATTTTTAGTCTAGTTGGTATCTTTTCATACTGAATATGAGGGGAGCAGCGCACAATACCACGAGATACAGAAGAAGTAGACGACTCAAACCCTGCACTCGCAAGTGATGTTTATTTCTAAAAGCGTAGTCTTAAACAGGTACACCAGCACACTATACCACGGGACAGAAAAAGCTTTTCATATCACAGAAAAAGCTAACCGACAAACAGACTCGTCTTTTTAGCTGAAGTTACGCGTCAACATTTATGCCAGCCTTCCAAGAAAAGCTAATTTTGGATAACTATTGATTATGCAGCATGGCTAATTGCTCGCTTATACAGGTTTCGTTACGTTTGGCGACGCGAAAAGCATCGATAATTTCGATCCTTAGTAAGCTGATCCACTGCGGTGCGAAAGTACCATGGTGCCATGGCATAACGGCAAGCAGACGCACTTGGAACAACAGCTTCTAAAATGTGAATGAATATCATTTTGTAGTGACCGTTTGTTTTCCAACAGATGTGTGCTGGCTCAACGACCAGTCTGGCCTATGTACATCCGACCGTAAGTTAAGGTGCAAACACAGGTCTGTTTGTTGTCCGCAACAAACAAACGGCGCTGTGGTCGCGGGCCCTATATACGGGGTGTCCCAACTATCATGCACTAATTAAGATATCATCATCATCATCAGCCTATATTTATGTCCACTGCAGGACGAAGGCCTCTCCCTGCGATCTCCAATTACCCCTGTCTTGCGCTAGCGTATTCCAACTTGCGTATTCCAATTAAGATATAAAAATATGCAAATGCTATGTAGTTGAAGAGAACCAAGATAATGTCGTTTGCCGTCGCTCGGAGATACTCAGGTTATTTTTTTTTACATTCCGTCTAATTACACAATTGGTCTCAATTATTGATTGAACTTCTCAAATACTATAACTCCAATAAAAGTGTCGATGAGAAAATTGTAGAGCAACATCAAAATTCACCAACCCTTCCCCTGTCGAGAAAATGGGGGTAAGCGAAGCTTGTCTTGCGTGTAGCTGACCTTCCTGGCGATTTTCTTTCTTTCTCTCTATTTCTCTCTCTGTCTGACCCGGACCCAAAGAGACAGAGCAGCCTCATCGAACCGGCACGGGAGATGTCCATGGCCCGCAGCTACCTGGAATAAGGAGGCCGCCCACCTAGGGCGCAGACTGCGCTTGCTCATAATAAAAGTTTATTCTCTCTCTCTCTCTCTCTACATATTTACAGTGGCTCCAAATATGGAAGCCCACTCCATGGGAGAGCACTTTGAAAGTCTCAGCTCACTACATGTCTGAGCACATATCAGAACTACTCAGGACACCCACTGCACCCAAAGCGTCCGCTATAAAACAGTCTTCTTCCCTAGTTGACCCGACTAGAGAATCTGATGACCTTAGTGCGGCCAATCAGAGGGGTCGTATTGTTCACAGAACTCCGCCTCTAATGTTGCACCCTCACCCTTGCATTTGCCACAACTGCGTGGCTCTCTGGGAAACCGAGATCGTAGCCGTTCCCACGGTAGTGATTCCACGAAGTTGGCCCCTCGCAACAATCCATGGCACCTCCGTGACGGTCAGCTTGTCATGGTCGGTGTCGGGCACTGTCGCCGTCTGGACGGCTCTGACGAAAGCGGCTGCCTCGGGGGCAACACCCGAAGGATGCGCACTGCTGATTCGGGGGGACTTGTTTGCCCGTCACCGTCGGTGTCGGGCACTGTTATTTAACTATGGGCAGTGTTATTTAACTATGTGGCGCGTCAAACTCGACGATGGCTGCCTGAATGAGCATTTTCGGCCTCACTAAGCTAATGATGTTTTATATTTGTTCTCTTATTCGCATTACTTGAGTGAGCCAGATAACAAAATAAACAATGCAACCACATGAATGTGCTGTGGCATGCAAGCTGCTAACAGTGGCTGTCAGTTTCGTGTTGACTACTGCTATTTCACCAGCACTGGCTGTGACATGACTCTGATTTCCAGTGCAGACTGCTAACAGAGCCATAAAGCGTGCTCTGACTACTGCTATTTCACTGTGGGGCGCGTCAAACTCGACGGTGGCTGCCCGAATTAACATTTTGAGCCTGCCAACGATAATCATGGTTAACAGTAGTGTTTCATTTCAGATATGCCAGCATTTAAATGGGTTTCTATGCCACTTCTTAAATCGAGCACGATGTGTGCAGGACATTGCTTATCAGAATTGAGCTTCTATTATAAGGAATATGCCATAAATGGAACTGCTTATTTATTTGAGAGGTCACGGAATGGATGGTTGGCTGTTGCGAACCCACCGGCAAAATTTTGGTAGCCCTAATAAGGGCTGTTCTTTCGTTAATAAGAAGCCGTTAGCTTCGTCGAGTGGCTCAATGCCAGACAGCTCGCAGACGGAGTCACTTTCTTCAGTGTCATCTTCACCCAGCTGAATGATGATGGGTTGAATGTACTCATTCCCAGACGTGTCAAGTCTGAACTTTGCCTCCAAGTCCATCACGTACTGAATGCTCTTCCTCCAGTCTTCCGCCGTTACCTGCTTGATTTTCTCCCTCCAGATGGCGTCGACCGTGGACAGCTTGAAGTCTCTGTTGTCCACAGCGATGCCATTTTTGACCTTGGCCCACACAAGCTAAATAGATTAAATTCGCAGTGGTACGGCGGGAGCCTGAGTACAATGGAACCGGCCCTTACAAGTGCGTTGTTGTCTACGATGTAGCTCAGAAAGCGTGACTTTACAGGTACCACCAGCTCAAGCAGCTGCTTCTTTATCATCCTTTCACCGTAGGTGATGTTCTTGCTTGTGAGCCACTCCTGTATCTTTTCCTTCTTCCAGGCCGTCGTCGGAGATTTCTCTTCTCGCCGGCTATGGTAAGGTGCATTGTCTAAAACAATGACGCTACCAGCTGGTAACTTCTGCAGAACGTCATTGAACCAGCCCTCAAAGCGATTGCCGTCCATTTCCTTGTGGTAGTCGCCTGCCTTTTGGTCTGGGAATACATCCAAACAGCCGTCGACGAAGCCATGCTCGCTGCCGATGTGCGTCACGATCAGGCGCTGACCTTTCCCAGAAGGTTGTTTTAGACCCGTCGTCAGGCCATTTGCTCAAGCGAACAGGCGTCCGCGCTTCTGCACCACGGTGTCTGTTCACACGATCGGCTGAGTGTATCACGCGGTCACCCATGTCTCCGTCCAGGTAGAAGAACTTTCGGCCTTCCGCCCGGTAGCGCTCCACGTCACGGAGGTAGCGATTCCGCCAATCGGTGATGTCATCCCGGTCGATAAGCAGCGAGTTGCGGCTTCTCTTTTCGTGCTTGAAGCCGATCTTGGCAAACAGGCGACGCACAGTACACCGCCTTAGTGATGGGAGTTCCATACGCTCCGAGAACTCGATAGTTATCTTCTCGAGCATCCGTATCCCGTTGCAGCGAAAGAAATCGTCCACACATGACCTCAGCGCGCACAACGTGAAGCTGTCAAACTTCGCGCTGCGTCTTCTCTTCTCCACATTGCGTGGATGCTTTCGCGAGGGCGTCGTCAGTTTGCCACCCGAAAAATGCGAAGCTTTAACTTCCTCCCTGAACACAGTCCTTTCGCTGACACCGAGCATGTCAGCGACAAACTTGCTCGTGTCCTCCACGCTGCGTTCAGGCTCCCTGTTACGCCAAAACGTGTAGCAGTGGAAGATCATGTTGCGTGAATGATCTCCTTGGTGGTGTGGTCATCGAGGCCACACAAGGCTCGTTCGGCAACAAAGGATCGCATTCCGATGTCACCTCACTGGGCTCTATGGCGGAAAACTGGCACGGAATGCCGAGCGCGAACGTGCGCGAACTCACGAGATTGCAGGTTCGCAACCGAAAAAAAAAAAAAGAAAGAAAGAATAATTAAAAAATAAGCCTAACACATTAAAAAAATAAGCTTTTGCAAACACACATAAAGTATATATGAATCTTATACTATTAAGCCAGCGACTGCTTTATAATTACACGCCCGGTGCCGTCGATCTAGCTCCATAGCAGACGACGCACAGCGTTGTAGATGGCACGGAGTTATTTTTCTCTCGCGATCCGCACGTGCTGTAGCCATTTCCATCATGACAGTTTTACCAAACCACTCGTCAAGATACACAAACGTTATTTATACCACCAAATACGCGTTTTAGAAGCAGTCACAATTTCTTTAGCAGGACTATTTCTTTAGTCGCGGAGGCAATTGGCTGATGCGCTTCGGTCATCTGGGCGGGGCCTCGCCTGTCTTCTAAAGTTGTACCCGACTATAGTCACAAAATAAGCGTCTGTGGAAACTACTCATCATGCATGTGCGCTTGATCAATATTTAGCCACCGACCGACCGATCAATCGATCGAGTGAGTGAGTGAGTGAGTGAGAGGGTAAGTGAGAGTGAGCGAATGAGAGAGTGAGTGAGTGAGTGAGTGAGTGAGTGAGTGAGTGAGTGAGTGAGTGAGTGAGTGAGTGAGTGAGTGAGTGAGTGAGTGAGTGAGTGAGTGAGTGAGTGAGCGAGCGAGCGAGCGAGCGAGCGAGCCAGTGACCCTATAGAAAATTTAGGCAACGAACATGTAGCTGGCCAGTCTTTCGACAGTGTTAAATTGTTGGCAGAACGAAAAGATCAAACGAGATTATATTTCCCTAACAGCAATTTTCCATCTGCCAACATGGAGAATAGTCATTTGCATAAAAAAAGAGAGGCTCAAAGGCGAGAACACATCATGCGGAAAGACTGAAAGACAGGTTCTTATCGAATTCCTGGGCTGTGTTTATTTTTTCCCCTAACTTCTCAAAGTAAGTAGTGAAGGAAATTCTTAGAATCGTTGCCGGCCTTGCGCTTATATCTACTATACGACTTCCTCCGGCCGCATTATGGCTATGAAAGATCGGCAACCAAGCTGCATCGCTTACCAAGAGCTGACGTACAACGCAAGTGTGCAGCACGTGCACACTTGCTGTTCCACAAGGCATCTAATAAAAAAGATGTATGTGAAGGTGGCAGCTAGGGAGTGCCAAGTTGTGCTGCAAACTCGCTTGACGAGGCGTTACTTGTGTAATGGTATTCGTGAGTACCTGGGCATCCTGCCACACACTCACGTGCATTTAGAACACGGGCCTGCAACACCATCAACACAGATCGTTACAAAACACGGCCACGCCCAGTATATTTCTAAATGACCTGTCCACGCGGGGAACGCATAGTGTTAACCAGGAACACGGCCACTGGTTTCACGGGGAGCGAATGCACGGCGGAGAGCAAACGCGACTTCCCAGTGGAAGGGGAGTGGTGGGCAATGAGGGCATCGAGGCACCCTAGACAGTGTCTAGAATATACTTACCCACTCTCCCACTGCGGCGCATGCGCGCAGCCCTGCCGGCTTCTGCCGCCAACTCCTTTGGGCTCTCGCCCACCTCTCTCCTAACAGTGTCGACAACGGCGTTTAGCCGTTCGTCACGTAGCCAGCGTTCTGACAGCGGTTGTGTGCGGTCACACAAACAACGCGCACAATTGTTGTCGACTCCGGCGGCGTTTTGCCCGCGTTCGCACCGAACGCGCGCGGCGTTGGTGACGCGTTTATGAAGAACGTGCCAACCTTTACCGCACACCCTATGGCGGTGTACCGTAGCGACCATAAGACCATGGTCCCTGTGGTCATTAAATAAATGAAAACCGCCTGATAACATATATTTCTCATCCTTTCTTTAATAGTTCAAATAACCAATCACATCTTAATAGTCATAGTTAGAAATACATACATAATTTCCACTATAGTACAGCTTAGCTGGTGTTCCATCTCCACCCCAAAGGGCTGACAGTGCTTCACAGTATGGAAAACATCTTCGACGTATTCTGTTTAAAGCCAATTGCAAAGGCAGGGCCATGAGATACTATTTTGTATAACCTAGATAGCTTCTCAGGCTACCAACGTATATTATCTTCCAATATCTTTCTTTTATTCGTAACATTTTGCAAAAATGCTTATGTGGCGAAATGCAATTGCACATCTAGCATAAACCTTTTATCTAATTTACGCTTGAAAAAAAAAAAAAAACGTGTGCCGTGTATCGCTAATACGAAATAAAATAAAGGTCAGCCAGGTCCTATCGCCAGCCACCATCGAACCATCAAGTTTTCGTTTTATTGAGATAGCAATTATATGGACACTCCAAAGCAGATTTCTGCCGTCGATGTCGCCGTGAGGTTCCGTATGACGTCAGTGGAGATGAAATCGTCGCCGCGCGCCGAACGCTGTATGTGCGAGTGAAAGGGCGCGAGGGACGCGCGCTTTCACGGGCAGTGAACGCACGGCGAAGAAGAAACGCGCGTTCTGCGCCGTGCTCCCTTAAGGGCTGCAGAAGTAGGCGTCTCTTTCCTCCTTTACAATCACCATGTATGTAGAACAAACGCGCCTTCTTCCGACGCGCGAAAGGTCGTGGCGGGGAGGGAAGGGAGGCGACGTTTAGCTGCGGCATCAAGTGCCTATTTATATCAGAGGCTCCGGCAACAGTCTTCAACGCCGTACGCATTTTGTGCGAACGCGGGCAAAACGCCGACGGCGTCGACAAGAGTTTGCCGGTGCTGCTGCATGTCCAAGGTTATACACCTGATAAAGCTACTATCATTACTCCGTATAGCTCTCTACAAATTTGCTATCGCAATTGATGTTTCGCCTTTCAGGTGAAACAGCGAGAACTTTTTTTTTACAGCGAAAGCTATTACATGGCTAGGCGAAACGAAAAGAACGCTTAACCTGGCACTCGGCCGCGCTACACTTGAAACAGCGAAGCTGGGCGATCGTAGCCCAGTATTTTCCGGAAATGATCGCGAACTTTTCATCTTATTACGCATGATGATGATAATTTCTTTTCGCGCGTCTCGGACTTACGGTCGTCACTGTGCGTTGCATAGCGCAGCTTGCAACACCGACACCGCGTTCCAGGATAACCACTCCGTGAATGCGTCTCGCAAAACCTCTTCACCTCGTACAGCACGAGCGCACGAACGCGCCATCTGTGGACGGAGACGACGACGCTGGAATGCAATCATATGGTTCGCATAAATGCATGCTCTGCAGGCGTGGCTGTATAGCCTAGTGGTTACGACGCTCGCTTTGGGACCGGGGGTACGCGGGCCCGAATCACGCCTTGGCAAGAAAGTTTATTTTCTTTTCTTTTTTGGTAGTTTCTTGTTACGCACCACAAATTACGGCCGGTTTATACAGCTTCGCTGTTAAAACCGTTCGTCTCATGTTTCGCTAAACGTCTTCATTGGCATGCGCCGTTAGTTAAGTCGTTCTCTACGTCGCACCCAAGCGCGCGCGCCATTGGCAGCACCGTTTATGACGTCGTTCTCTGCATCGTACCTGCTCTGCTTGCCACGCCGGCTCCTCGGCTCGCCGTTGTCGCATGCGTTCGATATCTCGAGTTAGCTCGGCGTCGTGGTTTGCAGCATCTGCCCGCCATTTGCGCTTGCGTTCCACTAGAAACAGAAACATGTAACCAATAATTGACAAAGCCTCAATACAGCGTCGGGATTAACCCACTGCTAAACACAGGGGCCGCTCGTTTCAGCTTCGCTGGTTAACCATCTGTATGGAGTGTTTGGGTGGTGTTTGTTTTTAAAGACGATAGTCTTTCTTGGGGAACTTAAACGCTGAAAATTTGGTCTGTCTGTCTGTCTGTCTGTCTGTCACCCGATTCAGCCACCCGACCAAAGTTGGACCACTTGCTTACCGCCCACACTACTTAAACTGGTACGGCTGTTCATACTTGTGAACGTTATCGATCACAAAGTAAATATTACGCATATCTGAGGCGCAACATCACTAGGTAAGTATTAGGAGGTGTGTTCTTTTAATAGAAAATACATAGATACGTAACTCTAAAGACCCTAGTTTCTTAAGCTGCGCTGAAAATGCCATGCTATGCGCGCCGACGAACGACGTTCCCCGACTGCGCGCCGACGAGCGCCTTCTGCCATGGAGGAAGGAAACCCTCTGCACAAGCTCATGTTTCCCGATGTATTGCCAGATGGCGTCCATGTCTCATGCAGCGCCTCCTCAATTTTATCAATGCCAGCCAGATGCGGCCGATTCAACATAAAGGAAGCGCTGTCTGAGGCAGGGCAAAACATAAATGGCCGCTTGATGAAATAATGCGGTAAAATAAATCTGTTCAAACAAACCTTCATGCCAGGACGGAAATGGTACGAGAACAGCATCACGGGTGGCCGCGGATCAGACCAGCACTCATGTAGTACGGCCGGCAGAAGACTATCGTCTTTCGACGACATTTGCAGCGAAGCGCGCAGATACGCGGCAAATTTTTTTCGTTGGGTCGTATAAAGCGCTTATTTCTTGCTTTTATTGATCTATCCACTAGGCAGGTATTCATCGCACGAGAAATGTGAGCCAACTTCGTAGGCAGAGCAGCATAATACAGTGTCTTAATGTGGGCCGATCCCGAAGGCTTCGTAGTCTAACACAGCGTCTCGAAGAGCAAGCTATCATGATGGAAAAAATTCGAAACCCTTCCACTACTGTGAAGATGGAAGCCAGCGAAGCTGTGACTATGGTGGGTCTGCTGTAGTGAATATTAATTTCGCCCCACGATGAGAATGACGTATCGTCGTTGAATATCACCCAACCGAACGTGTATAGACACGTTCGGCGAAAAAAAAAAGAAAAACAAGAAAGAAGAGGAAATAAGAAACTCAGTAAGGCAAGCCTCACTTTCTGAGTATCAAAAGCCAAAGGCAGAACTTATAACGAGAAAAATTACATATTGTTAAAGGCACACTAAAGGCAAATAAAAAGTCAAGCTAAAGTGATAGAGTAATGCTTTAGACCATCTAAGGCGTCAATATAATCGCGAACAGAGCTTTAGTAATCGAGAAATTGAGGTAAATGCAAGACACGATAAGAGACTCCCCAGGGACATTTAGGTATACTTACCCGATGACGAAGGCACTCTTCAAAAAATTTATGTCGCTAATACTCAACCACACGGATAAAAAAGATCACTTCGTTGAAATATAAGATGGAAGAAAATTCTACTTGTCTACTTCTATTAGATTCTTAGAAAAAAAATAATATTTTGGCATTGCCCTTGATAACGACATGGGTAGTGTACAGGTTTCGTTTTCGCTCGTCTCCGCGCTTTCAAGTTTCAGTAGTTCCGTTATCGCCTAGTGCTGCGCTGGTGTTACTGGCTCGCTAAACTCGCACTTGAAATTGCAAGCAGCATAGAATGCCGCGCCCAGGTGATGGCACAGGATGCCCAAACGGTCCGCGCGACGGCACGCCTGACGGTGACCAGCTTCCTCACCTGACGTCGCATTGCCAGAGTCCTCGCGGCTTTCGCGCTCGGAAAATCCGGTGTCGAGGCCGCCGTCGTAGTACACAACGACGCCGGCAGCGCGAGCCCTCAGCAGTATGTCACGCTCATCGGAGCCTAAATCGCTGAAATCGAGCCCAGCATTGCGAGCTAATCTGCCGTTGTCAGTGTCGTCAATAAGGACCATTGCGACGAGCGTCGACGATCATCACGTTTGCAATTCGGCGCACGCTTTTCCTTCCGCTTTCGCACTGCCGTCGGCTCTGCCTTGGCTCTGTTTCTGGCCGCAGCAGGTTTGAGAATTGCACAGATTTTTTACAAATGAATTTATTAACTTCCTCGAACACGCTACCTTACCTCCCCCTCAGTTACAGGCCACATTGTGAGCGACGTCAGGGATGTTCGACGGGGAGCATGCCGGGGTCATGCAGACGACAGCGACGAGAGCGCGGAGGAGTCGACGATCGTGAGCTAGTGCTTGGCATGAGAAGTTGCTGTCGCGAGAAGTTGCGTTCCCTGTAGACGCGGGCAAGTGATGGGGGGTGCTTAATGGTGCTGCGTTGTTGGCTGCACGAACTTCAGCCCTCGCCATCCGCACACACAGTTTGAGCCGATGCCGATCGCGTTCAGCCGAGGTTAAGCCTATGACACAGTCGCCGAGTTCGTGCGCCTACTGCTGGCGGACCTGAGGAGTCGGAGGAGTCGACGTCTAAGGGTTTAGACAGAAAGCATCCATTCTGTCTAAAATTCACATGCTTAAACCCTTTATGGGTGTAAGCATCTGAGTTATAGACTGGTTTGCACCCTTAGGGACCCTTAAGGGTGTATATCGGTTTAAAGTGTACGTTTCCCACATAGCAAGAGCCATACCCTATGAAAGTTACAGCAACGTCACTCCCTGCTCGCATTCGCACTCACGGGCCGCGGTAGGCCAGTAGCTAGGGCGCTTCACTGCTGATCTCGATGTGACCTCGGCCATGGTGGCCGCATTCCGATGGAGGCGGAATGCAAAAAAAAAAAAAAAAAACGCTCGTGTACCGTGCATTGGCTGCACGTCAATGAATCCATGGCGGCGAAATTATTCCAGAGTCTCCCCCCACTTGCACTACGGCTTGCCTCGTAATCAGATCGTTGTATGACACGTAAAACCCGAGCATTTTATTATTTCGTTTCACGTGCATTCACGAGCAGATTAGTGCGTCCCAAATTAAAGCAAGATGTTGGTACGCTCCACGTAATTAAACGTAGCATTATCCCTAGTATCTTCATGTTTAAAAATATAACGTAATTATTACCGTGGAGGGCTTCGCAGATCTGAATCTATCTACTACGGAACAAGCGGAGTAGCACATTTCCGAGACCAGCGGCCACAGCTCACCGCTCGCGCCAGCGGACAAAACATAGTGCGTACGTCACATACTGGGAGCACAAAGGTATACACTAATAACGCGTGATTTGACGTACACTCGCATCCACAAGTTGTGGTTGTAATACATGAAACAGTTATTCAGTAGAAAGCAACTGCTCAGTGGCAGAAGCGGTTTGAGAATTCTACGAATGCACTACTTGCGTATGCCTTCCGCAGCATTGTCAACTGCGTATGCAACGGCGTATGCAGAACCGGCACGCGTAACTCATACAGCGCGAAAAGCTTCTGAGCAACACTCGAATCGCCTATGCGCCGGTGTTCTCCTTAAATCTGAAAGCGGGGCCAGCGCCGTTAGTTGGCTACCCGGATCATGCTACGTGCCGAGACCCTATAGCGAGGCGCTTCGCTCGGCGAAATTAATTAAAGGCCCGCGAGCGCTTTCTTCCGTTCACTTGAAACGGCCGTGTATACCAAACAAGGTTTATAAACGCTTTTGGTCGCAATTTCATGCCGAAGGGGGGCGCAAACTGCGAGCGTATACTTTGAGCCGGACTCGTGCCCGGCGGGTATGGCTTAGAGCCGAAAGGGAGGTTCGACGGTATACGTACAACTGTACAAACTCCGCAGCCTTGAAATATTTCGCTAATTATGCGCGAGCGTCTTACCGCGCTGCGCTAATATACGCTGAACACGATTTTGGAGCACTGTTATTGTGGGTCATTCGTTTCAGGGATGGTCTAAAAAAATGAAAGCATTCACTACTGGCTACTCCATCCTCATTGCAAAAGGGATAAGGGATAAGGTCTTCGGAATAATTTAGACCACGTAGAATTTTTCAACGTTTACCTAAATGCCAAGCACATGAATGTTTTGTACACAGCCTCCATCTAATTGAGGTTTCCGCGGCTGTGATCACCTGTGACATCGGGATCAGCTTAAGAATGTGATAGCCATCTCGCCACCACGTTGGGTGGGTCTACTCTAACGAATGAATGACCGAATGAATGAATGAATGAATGAATCCACAAATCTTATAAACGCGAGTTTTTCGCCCCCACAATCAACTTCGTGTATAAAGAAGTAGCTCTAAACAGCGCAATGAGTGAAGGAAAAAAATTGTATATGCTGAACGGATTTGTTCTGAGTGCGACGACTAAAAACAGTGATTTTTTTTCAGAATCTTTATCAGTCTAAAACCATATCCTAACACGGCTCCCTTTTTTTTTAGATGCTGATAGTGAAAGAGCTATGGTTTCACGAGCAACAAAATTAGTATTTTGGGATAGCGGCTCCAACGTAAAATGAAATTATGGGGTAATACGTGCCAGAACCACGATTTGATTATGAGGCACGCTGTAGTGAGGGACTCCGGAAAATTTGGACCACCCGGAGTTCTTTAACGTGCACCTAAATCTAAATACGCGGGTGTTTTCGCATTTCATCCCCATCGAAATACGACCGCCGTAGACGGGGTTTGATCCCGCGACCTCGTGCTTAGCAGCCCAACACCATAGCCACTAAGCAACAACGGCGGGTAGCGGCTCTAACGTATCCTACTTTCCCATGGTTCTATGTCTAATATCTATATCCTATGCTTACTCTATTTTTCATAGTTTATATTTTTTTCTTTTGCATCTATCGTTGTGTTGATGGTTTCTTGGGTATATTTTGTCTCTTTTCTTGCCTGCACGCCATGCCTTTTATTACGATGGCAATTATGTACATGGACAATCCAAGCGCCTTTCTGATGGCGCCGTCGTCGTGGCCGTGAGGCTCCGTATGAAGACGAACAGCGATAAAATCGCCGCCGTGCGCCGTATGCTGCATGTGCGAGTGAAAGCGCGCGTCCCTCGCGCGCTTTCACTCGCGCGCTTTCACCGTTTCACCGTCGTGCGAAAGGCCATGGGTTATGGGAGGGGTGAGGCGAAGTTTAGCTGCGGCACCAAATGCGTGTCTTACGACCGGGCGCAAGCGAATGTGTCCAAGTTTATGTAGCCGATAAAACTACTATCGTTACTCCGTATAACTCCCTACTAATTTGCAATCGCAACTGCGTAGTTCGCGCCCATAAGGTTTAAGGTTTGCAAGGCACGAGAATCCTCCTTATGAGTGGTTAGAATGGGGGAATGTACAGAGCAAGTCCATTGAAGGGGCGGAAAGCGTTAACGGAAGGTTGTAGCAGTAAATGATTGTATACGATTGCACAGAGGAAATAATTACGCAGATGTGACGCATAGCCTTTGTTGGCTGTATTTGCCATGTTTGAGGCGCCTCTCTCGTGCCGCCGACGCTGTTTTAATCAGCATGGTAATAAAATTTCACGTCAACGAACTGCCATTTTGCCAAGAACAATATCTATCGGATGCACACAACGTCATGCTCGTCCACTGCCGTATTGCTTGTTCGGCCTCCGAAATGCAGGCACAGGCGTCACCGTTCTCAGAGTCTGTTGTGAGCTCGAAAACTTGCAGTTAATTGCGCATCGCTGTTGATGTGCGAGGGCGCGCGGTGGTTAGCGTGTTCGACTTCAGAATTTGCACTGCTCTTTTCTTCGCCCTGCGGTGATGGTGACGAAAGTGATGACCAGGTGGCTTGACGACTACAAAAATAGTTATGGGTCATCGTCAGAGCGACGAACGGACAAGGCGAACCCAATTTCGAGCACTTAACTGCTGTTGCAGTAAAATAAAATTAAATACGAAGGCACTGACTGATGTCCCTTGTCATTGCTGTAGTCGGCGCTTGCGTCGCGAGGTGTCCCTTTCATCCTTGTTCATTTTTCGCACTGAAATTTCAACATGAATAACAGCAACCTGTCGGGGTTTCCGTGCAGTTCTCAGCTTCCGTTCCGCAGTGCACAGAACTCGAGTAGCACGATTGGCGTACATGCGCTGTTGTTCACTCTTTTCCAGCTTTCTTCTTTTTCTTTAATACAGGCCACGGTTTCACACATATCGGCGGCGTAAACGTGTCTACACCCGCAAGTATAAAGCAAGCGCGCTTGCGTGTGCTTATGATAATCAGGCGACAGAACAGCGCCTCTTTGGCAATTGCCACCGTCCAGAGCCTAATGATAAGTCATGAGGAGCTCCATGTATACGGCGGAGTGGCCATAAAGTGAAAGTAAGTGGTGCGGCTGTCGGACATCAGCACGCTGGCTGAAGTGGTCATAAATAACGCCGTTTATCACCCGAGCGATCGCCGCCCGTTTGGACGTATTTTCTTGGTCTCTGGCTCTCTCTCTCTCTATCTTTCTCTTTCACACAGCGCTTCGCGCATTTCGATCTTTCTTCCGGCGATTTGCTCCTTTCTTTTAGCTGTATTTGTTTTTGTTTTCAGTTTTTTTTTCCTGTTTTCTACACCTTTGTAAATACCGACACTCCCCGGCAGAGCGGGTCACTTTCCACACGTCCTATTTGTTTCTGGCGCTGCCCTATACAGTTTTATTATCTCGTCCCACTTAGATTCCAGCTTTACGTGAAATAATTTTTTGCTGATATTTTCCACTTACACAAATGCAACGTCATAAATGCAACGTAAAATAATGAAATACATATGGAACGCCTTTCAATTTACTGGACTTTTCTAACTCCGCCTCGGTGCAGTAGTTGATCCGGGAAGTCGATCCGTACTTGTACATATTGTCCGGAATATTCCTTCACAAACGTCTACCTGGAACAACATTTACGCGTGGGGAACATCGTCTCATATACCTAGACACGCTTCCAGTTAAAGATGCGAGACATTGTTCTTCTGGCTAAAGGTGACTGGTATGTGGTACTGTTCCGTATAGCGGCGACTATTTCACTGGAGCGCTGTTCCACATATGTAGTGTAACAATAAGCAGTACGAAAAAGAACCCCGGGTGTTCATCCGGAGTCCCCCACTACGACGAGCTTCATAATCAAATCGAGGGAGTGGCGCAAAAAACCCCAGAATTTAATTTTAATTCAAGCGTTAAGAAAAAAAAAACAGTAAGATGAGCTGCATTAGCAAATCATCTGCCCAGAATTACCAACAAAGCACCTCTTACCATGGCTTTGGAAAAAAAATGTTTCTTTATTGTTTTATTCATTATTGTTGTTGCCCATTATTACTGTTTGGGATGTTTTGTTATACATCGTTGGTATATGATCTACGAAAATTTGTTTACTGCCTTACAGGTACCGCTGCTGGGCTCAGACCGACGCTCGAGCTTTCGAGGAGGGTCTATCTCTGTGTGCAAGGATTGAGCTTGCGTTTCATGGACGTCGTTCAGTTGACATGTGAGATGTACAGTCAATAACAAAATATTATGAACCATGAAATCTGAGAAAAAGCTGAATATCTCCGAAGCCTCACAATGCAGCCTGGTATTTGCATTTCGAGCCTCGACTTGGAAACTTGGTAACATCCGGTAACTTGGTAACCCTGGTAACTTGGTTGGTAAGTTGGTAACCTGGTAACTTGGTAACATCCGGTAACTTGGTAACGTTGGTAACTTCGTTGGTAAGTTGGTAACAGCGAAAGACGAGTGGCGAAGCCGCTCGAAGTTCCCACGCCAATTAGCCGTGACGTCATTGATTAACGCACGTCTTCTCTGGCTTAGTTTACACTTTTGCTGGCAGAGATGGATTTCAATCTATTTTAAACGAGCTAGAGCAAGAAAACTTGGCAAGTCTCGAAGGGCCGAATTCACAAAGCTTTTCGTTCGTGAGTGCTCTTTACGACTGGGCAGGCCGCGATTGGCTGACAATATGTGGAATAGGATACGCGAATGGAAGTTGCTGAAGAAGGAGGCCGACTGATGCCACAGCGTCCTCAAGACCGTTGTTTGAGTAGAAGCTTAGACAGACGTTAGATGTCGAGTGAAATCTCCGTTGTGGCATCATCATGTTCACTATGATTATTTTCATTGCCTCTTTTTTTCATTTATATATACTGTCAGAGCGTAGCTCTTAGGCGTCCGTTCCTGCGGTGAGCGTCGGCGTCCCTCGTAACCGAGCGAACGAGCACAGCGAAGGATGAAAGAGCGAATGCGGAGCGCAGCGGAAGATGAGAGATGATAAGGGGTGGGTATACATATATACAAAAAGAAGTTATTGGTTAAATATGGTAGTTATATAATCAGAAAATGTAGTTGAGCAGGTGGTGGCCGTAGACGTCGTGTGGTAGGCCCTTCCAGTCTATGGCTGAGCGAGGAAAGAATGATGCAGCAAATGTTGTGTTATGAGCACGTGGACGAGCAACTTGCAGGGGATGACCAATGCGGAGTGAAATGCGTGCCGGAGGGCTGATGTAGGGCGGAATCCGAAGTGAGCTGAAAAAGAATTCATGCAACAAGCACATACTGGTGATTGACGACGTCAAGCAATATTTGTTAGACCAGACTTCGCTTTTAAAGCTGATATGCTGGTAGGGTATGAATAGCACGAATTAATGGATCTATAGGCTCGATTCTGTAGTGATTCTAGTGAAGTTATCAGATAGATTTGGTTAGGGCTCCAGATGGGGAAGGCGTATTCAAGTTTTGTTAGTACCAGGGATCGGTATGAAAGAAGTTTTGGTGGTGCGTGGTGCAAGTGCCGTTTAAAAAAAAAAAAAGAAAAGAAAAAAAAAAACAAGAGTTCTGTTAGCTGATGATAGGATGTTTGTGACATGCGCATTCCAGGTTAGGTCTTCGCACAAGGTTACGCCCAGGTATTTGTAAGAACTGGTTAATTCTACTGCGACGACAAAGACTAAGTAAGGGAAGAAAAGGGGGTTGCGCTTGCGGTGAAATGACTCGTGTTTGCATTTTGCAGGGTTTAGTTCCATGAGACATTGGCTGCGCCAGTCTTGTACACAGGTTAGGTCGTTTTGGAGAAGCTAACTGATCGGACATATTAGTAACCGTTCGGTACACAACGCAGTCATCGGCGAACATACGGATGTTACAGGAAACGTGCGTGGGTAAGTCAATTTTATATAGTCAAAAATAGAAGGGGACCAAGCAAAGATCCTTGAGGGACGCCTGATGTTACTGGGAGGGAAGTAGAAGTTGGTTATTGACATAGACGAACTGAGAGCGGTGTGCTAAAATTCTTTTATCCACTGTAATACATTAGGGTGTAAATTTAACAGGGAAAGTTTTAGTAGTAAGCGTTTGCGAGGTACTTTGTCAAAAGCCTTAGCGAAGTCCAGAAAGATTGCGTCAGTCTGAATGTTACAATCAAAGCTTCATGTGCAGATCATGAATGAAAATGACTAATTGCGTTTCGCAGAACAAGCCCTTACGAAACCCGTGCTGACAGGAATGAAAAAAAATGGTTCGAGTCAAAAAAATTTATTATATGAGAATAAATTACGTGTTCCTTGATTTTACATGACACACTAGTTAAGGAAATGGGAGGGTAGTTAAGAGGCGATTCTTTGTTACCTGATTTGAAGACTGGAATGACCTTCCCCACTGCGAATTGCTGGGTATATGTTACCTGTGTGAAGCGATTGTGCGAATAGTAGCGATAAGTATGCCGCAGAGACTTGCCGAGTATTTTTTAAGAGTTTGGAAGTGATTTCGTCAGTACCCGATGAGGATGACAGCTTAACGTTTTCGATAACACAGGCGATTCCATCTGCAGAAAATGTGGTCGATGGCATTGGTGATATCGGATAGGCAGTTACGACAGGTAGTGGCATGTTAAATTCTTTAGTGAAAACGGATGAGAATGCGATGTTAAATATGTTCGCGCATTCAACGTCACTGGCGTCTTGTCCAAGTGCGTTATGTAGAGTAATATTGCATGTCTGTTGAGGGTTTAGTATTTGCCAAAATTTTCGCGGATGTTTGATTAATATCCGTGGTAGGGTTGTTCAAAAAAATGTGCGTTTAGCGCTCCGAAAGGATTGTAGATAGCTATCCCCAGCCGCATAATACTTGTTCCATGCGTATACGCTTGGATTGAATTATACTGGGCGGAATAGGCGTTTTTTCTTGTTTTCAAGTTTTTTTCAAAGTCTTGGAGAACCATGGGTTATTATTGTTGGTACGAAATGTTATGGGAAATAAATTCAGTCAACAGTCATTTTAGTTTTGGAAGTTAGCCAGTTATCTTGAATAGATCGGTCGTGAAAGCCTGTTTCAAAATTTGGAAAGAAAGCCTGCAGTTAATTATTGATAGCATCGTAATTACCTCGGTCGTCTAAGCGAATATTTTTTTGGCAAGTTTGGCGTTGTTCCGACACAAAGGTGAAGGTGGCATGCAAGACTTTATGATCGTTAATTTCGCGGAGATTGGTAAGGGATGATAAACTTTCAGGAATATTAGTTAGGATCAAGTCTAGAATGTTAGAGGATTCACGTGCGACGCGTGTTGGTTATTTAAATATTTGGGTGATGTTAACATTTAAACATACATCGATAAAATCCTTTGTTTTAGCACTGTTTCTTGTCTTTATGTTTTGCCAAATAATCCTGAGGTTATTGAAATAGCCACACAGAAGGAATCGCGCGTTAGGGTGTTTAGGATTAATTTGATCTAAGCAATCATAGAGGTTACGCACAAAAGTTGGGTTGTTGCGGAGGGGGGGAGGGGGGGGGGCGGTTGATAGCAGACACCTAGTCTGACTACTTGAGGTGCGGAACGGTAGATGATTTCGGCCGCGGCAGCCGCATTTCGATGGAGGCGAAATGCAAAAACGCCCGTGTGCTTGCGTTTAGTGCACGTTAAAGAAGCCCAGGTGGTCAAAATTGATCCGGAGCCCTCCACTACGGCGTGACTCATAATCAGAACTGGTTTTGGCACGTAAAACCACGAAAAAAAAAACCGCAGTTGACCCACAATATTTCAAGCTCCGAATTGATGTTGATGACAGAAGAAGGTAACTGATGGTTAGTAGCCATGAGAACGCCTCCACCTCGTGAGTCCTAGCGAATTAGATAGGTCACCCAAAACTTCAGAATCGGTGACCTCTTTTGTTGGCCATGTTTAAGTTAATATAAGTATGTTGCTTGCGGATGAGGACACAATATTATAAATATGCTCGCGCTTGGGGAGATAACTGCGTATGTTTGTGAAGATTATCGAAAAAGAGAGAACTGGAAGTTTACCACGATGAATTTTGCAAGGGCGTTTAGCTGCATGATGACGAGTCGATTGCTATCAGATTTCATGGACCGTCTGTGATGATTCATCGAATGTGTACCACTTTACCACTTCGAACCAATTTGCAATGTTTTGTATCGCAGTGAAAATGCTGTTGACTTGATTCGAGCACCGTGGTTTCGAGCGAATGCAACTAACTGTTCGTGCAGCACGAACAGGACGTGAAAAGTCCTCCCCAATGCTATAATTAGTTCCCTTTAACATAGTGCCTTTAGAAAGGATTAACTCCTTGATTTTAAAGAAGGCGAATTTCATTATTATTGGGCGAGGGTGCCCGGTTGAGTGGCGTCCAAGACTGGTGAGCACGCTTAATTTCTTTTGGGTCGATTGTCAATTTGAGGGCTTCATAGCAGTGGCGGAGGACTATTTCTTCGTATTGGGCATATGTTTCTGATGGATTCTCGTCTTTAAGATTATAAAATATGAGGTTGTTGCGGCGTGAACGGTTCTCCGCATCACTTATGCGGGCTTCCCTTTCAGACATATGACGGGTTATTTGACTGACGTTAGTGCTTATCGTGTCTACGTCGGTGCGTAGGGCTACTAAGTCTTGATGCATGGTGTGCTTCAAGATCGGTGAGTCTCTTGCTGAGGTCGGAAATTGCTTTTCCGACTTTTCGAAATTGCTTTTTGAGACCCTGTACCTCACTGATTAGCTGCGATTGACCGGCAGACAGCTTTCGCAGCTCGGCAAAAGCTGTCTCTTCTCTAATACGTCAAAAATACAAAAAAGAAAGAAAAGAAGAAAAAAAAAAGCGGGGTGGCAAAACATTCAGTTGCAGTGTACAGTAAGTCTGATTACGAAGCATCTTTCTCGCCCTGCAGATTAGTTATTCGGCCTGCTCGACGCTTTGATGCTGTCGGTCGTCGAGTTTTTACAGCACTCTAACGTGCGTTCACGTGCGACTTCAGTGTGCGCCCGCTGGTAGTGGGTGTCGCGTTTCAGGAGAATTTTTTTTAATTTATTATACCTCAAGGGTCCCGTGAGGGACATTACATGAGGGGTGGGTACAGGGGATAGAACATAATTACAGTAAAAATTGGTGAATACAGGTCAAATGAATACAAGTCAGTTAGGGAATACAAGGCAGGAATAAATAAAATAATGATGCGCAGCAGTGTACACGATAATCCTACGGGTTAGCGTCGATGCGTGTGATTTCTTCGACGGCGGATTTGAATGCTGCATGGTCGGTGATCGTAGCGATATGGCTGGGAAGGCAATTCCAGTCACGCGCAGTACGAATAAAGAATCATTGTTGAAATGTTGTGGTGTGGGCACGTGGAGGGATGACGGCGTTTGGATGGGTGTTGCGTGACATGGGCGATGGACGGGAACGATGAGCTCGTTTTTAGGCGGCAAACAGTGAAAGAACTTGTGATAAAGATTTAGTCGAGAATTTCTGCGGCGATGAGCCAGGACGGGTAGATCAAGTTGCGATTGCAGCGCTGTGATACTAGAGTTGTAGGAATAATCACTCAAGATGAATCTAGTAGCTTGGTTCTGGACTGCTTCGAGTGTCTTAATTAGGTTTAATTGGAAAAGGTCATATATCGCACTTGCATACTCAAGTTTTGGACGGACGAGTGTGTTGTATGCTAAGAGCTTAACAGAGGAAGGTGCAACGGTGAGATTGCGACGGATGTAGCCCAAGACACGGTTTGCAGAATTAGTAATTTGATTAACATGATTGGCCCATGTTAGATCGTGGGAGATATTAACCCCGAGGTATTTGAACGAGTCGCTGAGACTTATAGGACAGTTGTTAATGGTGTATTCAGGAGTTGAAAAGTTGCGACGACGGTGAAATGAAATTAGTATAATACCAATCTATGCCCGTATTGTAACACCAGAGCCACACTAGATCACATCCTATGGGCATGTCCAGCATTAATCAGCAATACTGGGGTCGCGGCCTCCAATGAGGGCCTTCGGGCGCGTTGGGGGACTGCGCTGCTCAGTTCAGGCCTGGACCAGCAACTGTGGGCTATCCAGCAGGCCGAGGAAGCTGCCGGGAGACACGGTCTCTCCGCTGGCTCCTAGGTGGGAACCCAGCCCAGCAATCTGCCGGAAATAAATAAAGTTCTTCTCTCTCTCTCTCTCTCTAGTTTTATTAACGTTGAGAGACATCAGCCAAATTTTACACCACTCTTCTATATGATGAAGGTCGTTCTGGAGGATAGAGATATCGGAAGAGTCTGTTATAGGGCGGTACAGAATACAATCAAACGCGAATGAAGGGAGCATTGATATAAAACAAACGGGAGCAATATAAAACAAACGCGATTGAAGGGAGCATTGATACACAAGGAAATAATAGTAAGAAAAATATTGGGTACAAATATATATTCAATCACCATAATGCATCCGCTTTTAGTTTTTGTGTAGGTATACAAGTCTGTTTTATACCACAGCCTCAAATGCCTGCAGTGGTAGCGGGGGGCTTTCCATCACATTAAGCCGTAGTGATAATTCAGGCCACAACATCCTTTCCCACAATATTCTCCGATGTATGTTCACTGTTTCTTTGGCTTCCTTTTAAGTTATAATGGCACGTATGCAGTAAAGATAAGTGACGAATGAACTGCTGTCTGACTTGAGCATACGCTCGTGCAAGATTACAATTTTTTTGACATTGCGAAACCAAAGATCCCCACTGGTACCAATAAAATCTTAATTTAGTCCAACCTGCCTCATTCCCTGGGCCGCACAACATATCGTAAAGGTTAGTCCCGGCTAAAAACACCACATCAGGATCGCAATACGACACAATAATAAGTAAACTTCCAATCCATACAGTAGGTCCCTAAGCCACGAATTCCAACTTTTTTTAAAAGGTTACAATCTAAAGGTTACAAGACATTTGGCGTTGCAGTAACCTTTCAAATATACGCTTTGGCACATGTAACCTCTAGCCACGACAGAAATTCACGAAAACACAAAGATCAAGTTTTTTTTTTTTTTTAGTCGCCGAGTAACCTTTAGGTTATAAGTTATTTGCAATTATAGGTTAACTTAAACTTTAACTAACTAAGAGTGTATGTCGGGGCCTGGGTTTGATTCAACATCCCCGACTAGGCTCGGCGACAACATAGACAACAGATAAAACCGTCGATAACATTCGAGAAACTTCCAGTATACAAGGGCGCGTCTTACGCTGAGCGATAACCTTTAACATTTGTTAGCCGGTGAGAAGCGGTCACCGGCTAACGAAGTATGCTTGTCAATAGCATTACTAGGGAACCAGGACAAGAATGTATAGGCTCCCTGAATATTACGTTTCCGTTACATGCAGTTTCAGCAAGTGACCCCCTATGCTGACTATACCGACAGACGTTTTGCATTGAAACATGTAGTTTCAGGCATACTTGGCTTGCTTGCGGAGTTGCTCTTTTAAAGGATATGAAGCAATCCTGAAAGTTATTATCTGTAAACCTTTATATTATTGTTGTTTATAATGCAAATTAGATATGAAGACGAAATTTGCAGACCAGCTAGAGCAAGTCCGGGGGCTTTTCAAGATATCGTATGTTAGTAGTCAGTATAATTTTGGCTGCATTGGCAATGTAGAGTAAGAACCTTTGGGTAGGTAGCGTTTCCGCTGCAATTATGATTTTTGTGGATGCATAATGGTCTGAAGTAAGCATCCCTTTGCGCGTGTGGAATGCAATTTTCGAACGTGCTTGTCAAAATGCTACAAGGCACGCGTTAGGCATGTGCGCGCATTCACCCGCGTTCGCGCTTTGGTAAGTTAGTTGACCAGGATAGTGCGGAGTCCCCAAATGCAGAAATGATTAGACAGACACAATTCCCAGATGTATGCCAATGGGAACAACTGATACATCAAAGCGAAGCTGTACAAGCGACTAATCACACTCTTCACAAGTACTTAAGCGTCTGTTAGCAGCTCTTATGAACCACTGCCGCAGTGGTACCATTTCCTAGATTACCTCCAACGCGACGGCGGGAAAATACCATGGGAAAAGCGAAAATTACGAATTTCTGGCAAAAGTAACTTATTGTATATTACAGTGAAGGAATACGGAGGAGGAGGAACCAACTTTTATTTAAACCAGCAGTTTAGTTGGCTGGGCCTAGGCCTCCCACGTGGGGGCGTCGAGGTCTCCTCTTCGCCGCCTCGCAGGCTTGCTGGGTAGCCCAGAGTTGGTCGTCGAGGTGGGAGCTGCGCAGGCCGGCGTGCCATCTCGACGAGAGGGTCACGGTATTATTTGTCGGATATTGGTCTTTACATTCCCATAGCATGTGGAGAAGCGATGCTGCCTGAGTCTTACAGACCTTGCAAGTGTTACTAGGGTAGGTGTCTGGATATTCAATTCATGAACGCGGGTGACGCGCAAGCGTACGGTTGCTATAGCGCGCACGAAACTAGCGGTCTTCGGTTAGCCTAGACGCCTATACTCTGTCCGCATCGCTGATCGCTTTCAAGATGAGGCTCGCGTGGCCGCGCCATACGCAGCAACCACTTAAGTAGAATGCCCCCTCTCTCCCCTCATCCTGGTGTCTTGCTTGCGACACAAGACGGCGCGCTTTCTCCCCGCTTTTCTCCCTTGCGCGCGCGCGATTGAGCCACCAGCGGTCGTCCAGCTTAACTCTCACACACGTTATACGGCGCGCGGGGACGATGTTATCACCAGACGAACCCGGTACGTCACACAGAAGTGACAGACCCCATGGCAGCTGCCAGAGGAGGTAAACCTAGGTTGCCTAAATGCAACGCCGTTTTAAAACGGCGTTGCATGTAGGCTCCCTAGGTAAACCCAGTACGCCTCCGCCTACCTTCCTCCTCCGCGACGCTTCGGCCTCATTTCTCCTTCCTCGTTTCTCTCAACGCCACCTAGACATTCATCTTGGTGGCGTGGTGGCGTTGCTTTGCCGCGCGCTCAGCGCGCTCCTTCGTACTTTCCCCGGCGCGCGATTCCCGTCACCTCCAGGCGCCTTCCTCCTCCGGCACTCGCTTCCCTCGGGGCTTCAAACATTCCTTTGCCAATTTCACTGGCGGGCCATGTACGCTTGCGCGTAAAAGTGGAAATCTAAATCGACTACGACGAAAAGTTAGGCGATAAAAAGATATACGGAAGAAAACAAAAAAGAACTGGTTAAAGAATTACGCAATGAGCAACAATACAGCAATAACGCACAATTGAGAGACTGAGTACATATACGAAAGGAGAGAGAAAGGAGAGAAGACAGGCGAGGAGTGCAGCTACAAAGAAGGCTCGCGAGATATTGAGCGCGAAGCTCGAAACAGAAAGACGACGACAGGTTTTGAAAGATTTTAAGATGGAAAAAACGACAGTTGTATGTAGACTTGCATTTTGTGGAGAGGCGAGCGCCTGCTGAAAGAGGTTGAAACATGGAAGGGCCTATGTTCCTTGGTCTTGTTCTGCGCAACCCGCCGTGAAACAGAAGCGGGTAGATCTGAGCATGTAATAATTCCATTAATGATCTTGCATAAAAAGAGCGCGTCGGTACGGCTACTTCTGCAGCTAAGTGAAGGAAGTGTAGGATAAATATTCAAACTCGAAAAGTTGAAGGTGCGGGAGGTCAGGAAACGATGTTTATATACGGGGTGTTTCTGCGATGCCCGTAGCAGATAGGACAATTCAAGTCCTTGAGCTGCTCTACTCGAAAAGGAGAGCATTAATTGCCCGAGAAATCAACATGCGTAATTGACTAACTAACAAAAATTCAATAATTAACTTTTTAACTAAGCCTTTGGCACATATTGCAAATTACAAATTGCAGCTGGTGCACACCGCCTGCAAGGAATATCCACTCGAAAAGGATTCTGTAAATGACATCATTTTTGGCATAGGCGCCATCAAAATTGCAGTAAAAATGCACTGTCGTTCCACTTGTTTCACAAAACAACGTGTTATGCACTGAAGCACAAAAGTTACTGGACCACCAACGCATTTCCTTGCAAAGTTCGATAACTGATATCTCTCGAAACTGGTGCCATCCTGAAAATTGACTCGGCTTGAATTCGACTTGCGATCACCCTGACTACAAACTGTAAATTGCAATATGTGCCGTAAGGTAAGTAATTAAAAACTTAATTAGTGAAGTTTTGTTATATTTTCAATTGTGTATTTTGGTTTCTCGTGAAACGAATGTGCGCCTGTGGAGCAATACAGCTCAAGGATTACAATTGTGCTGTCTGCCACACGTGATTTTGAAAAATTACGTATTGTCTTCGCAGAAACACCCGATATATTCACGAGATTTTTCTGCACGCGCTCAATTATTGGGCTACGTGAAGTGCCTGTGCCATTCCACACCACTCAGGCGTATTCAAGTAATGGGAGCCACATGGATGCGAAGAATTTGAGGAACGGAAGTGGGGTGCGGAAATCTCGATCTTCTAATTCTGCACACGGAACCGAGCCCGCGCAGGCCTCGTGGTGCTAGGCGCTTAGAGTGGACGGAGAAGCTTAGCGTACTATCAAAAAGCACACCGAGATCGCTTAATTTAACAACCCTGTTCACCAATGCACGGTAAGCAGAACAAGGGACGACGATATCATGGAGTTTACGCGAATGAAAGCGTCCCCCTATAACTTTAGGTGCCCCATTACTTTCGGAGCGTTCCGAGAGCGCTCGCAAAAGACCACTCGAAGAAGTCATAACTCGCCGTTGAGGCTGCAACCGGGGACACTGGTCGTGTTTCACGGGCACAAACCAATCTCACGTAGCCGTTCCTTCATTTTCAATCCATTTCCCCTCCCGAATGGGAACTGGTCGCCAGGCACCATTGGTTTCCGACCTTTCTCTTAGTCGGGAGGAAGCGTGTCGAGTCGCCTACACAAAAAACCAAAGCAATCGAATCTGGTAGGTACGTGATGTTTGCTGGCGAGAAAGCACAATGGGTGCGGCAGCTGTAGCGATGCCTCTGCCCAAACAAAACAACCGAACGTAAAATTGGAGCAGAGAGGAGCCGCGACGGTCACCCGACTCTCCGACGTGCTTCACGCTCCACTGGTTTCCGCCACGCATCCCGTAGCCGGGACTTTTGGTACGCTCATTCCGAACACGTCGATTCCGGCAAAGCAGAGAAAGCGAGTCACGTGGCAAGCTTTCTTCGAGCTTCGAGCGGAAGCCGTAGACGATTGGCTTTGTGTTTGTGGACACATAGCCACTTCCTGCCACCGGGGCGGTCTTTGTTCCTCTTATTTCCGGGTTCCTTAACTTTCTTCCTCTCTAAGGAAGTTATTTCCTTGCTTTGTTCTGGGGTTGCGTATCGCTGCTTCCACGAAGGGATGTTTGCGTTCTACTTGGCTAAGTTACTTGCCTACAGTCTTGCGGTACCTTTGTGTATTGACGACTGTAGCATATAGGCAGCGTTAACGCGAGGTTCCAGAACTCCCGTTTGATTTCAGTTTGGTACTTATGCGCAGTCGTCCATTCATTAGTTCAAGTTCGTTCGTTCGTTCGTTCGTTTGTTTAGCAAGGGGGGGGGGGCGCACTTCTCTGCCAACAACCGCGCTCGTCGCTCGCTCGCACCGTCTCTTATCTCAACACGGCTCTGACCTTTAAGCGCCGTGCATTCGCTACTCAGTTTCCGTTGAAGCGATAGACCGCACGTACCTTCGCCCGCTGCGGCGTATGCTTGCTGCCAGCGTTTTGACAGTCGTTGTCTGCTGTCATTCAGTGTGATCTCTTCGTGTTTGTGCGCGCTCACACCACGCTTGTTCATTCAGTTCGTAATAGTCGGGCCACATTTTCCAACGCACGCTACACACGCAATGCTGCCCGGATCGGCAGTGCAGCGCTACAGGTGTGTCCCTTCGCACGCGCTGCCCACGGGAAGCGCTTCTCATCAACACCACCGTTTCATACGCGCCTTCTCGTGGTCATCGAGTCTCTCTTCATGTCGGTCTACTTACGCCGCAGCACACCTGCTTACTTAATCAGCTCATGTTTACTACAATTCATATTGCTACCAAAGCCGCTCACCTTACTTCGTATGACATTGCTTTGTTGCTATCGCATTCATTGCTTCGCCCTTAGGGTGAAACTGTGACATTTTTTAAAGGGTACTGGGGTTCCTGCTTAGGGTAACATGGCGTGAAGATCGATGATGCCCTGTGACATCATTACTTTATAAGAACACACTCATAAATGTAAATTATTCTTAGGAAACAGCCGAAATTTAATAGTAATTCCTTAGTGGAATGTCTCAGTTTACATTACAAGAACACAACCCATACAGTCATCCGCCCCAACTATTCGTCTTTTTTTTTTTTTTTCGCATTACCTTCTTGTTTGCGCAGTACTATCTGGTCACTATTGCGTGAAAGTGACCATAACCAGACCTACATTTAAGATCATTCCTATCTTGCATAAGCCTTCAACCTAGAATTGTGAGCAAATTAAGCATTGGTGCCAAATATGCATACCGGGGCCAGATACATCAGCAACAACATATCGTTGAGAGGCCCGCAAGTTCGTAATTCCTTCTATGGTTAATCCATGGGAGCGTTTTACTGGATTTTTGTTATTATTCTTAACATGAAGGCATGACTGCCTCGTTATCTGTCGCCTTCAACTTTGCCCAAACAATTGCACCCAAAATAAAGTTGCCACCGGAACAAATCTGAATCTTTTTCTTTTCTATTTGGTATCTACTTCTAACGTGTTTAAATACCTTTACATGCTGTCACCAGTAAAATGTAGCCGGATGGTATTAATACACTGGCTAACAACAATTTACTGCCTTTTCCTTTTCTTTTCTCTTCTTTTCGTCTTTTTCTAAGTTCTTGCACTCGAATAAATTTTACCTAAGCGTAAAAGAAAGGTCCAGCAAGTCTGCGATCACATACTTCGATTCCTAATACAAGTGACTATAATCACTAGCAGTCTTTTTTTTTCTTTTTTCGTCTCGATGCCCCTTGAGAAGCATGTAAGTATCAACCCTGACTTAGTCAGTTTTATTTCCTCTTCCTCAACGACACTCAGAGAATCTTTAACAACGCTCATTCATTGCAGCGTTCCTCCATCGGAGCAGTTTCAAGACTTACAGTACAATAGTCATTGAGCAAAAGCAACTACCTTTACTTGTGTGTACGATAAAGGAACACAATGACCTCGGGCAGACGCTTACAACGCACAAATAGACTTCTGTTTTTGCGCTTACTCACATAGCATGTACTATCTACCGTTGCACCCATAACACAGGGTTATCTATAATACCCATATATATATATATATATATATATATATATATATATATATATATATATATATATATAGCTATATGTGTGCGTCTGCAGAAACTTCCGGAACTCGATACCATAGAAACTAAAGCGTGGGTAGGAAAAGTTTAATACATTGCTCTTTGTTTTACGTGTACCGTATTTTTTTTTCTTTTTGACGCGCCCTCAGTTGAGAAACATGAATACAAGGAAACCGAACCAAGTGAGTTCGCCACGCGTGAAAAAAGAAAAAGAAAGCGGAAGTGAAATCAGAAAAAAAAACACGAGCACGTGATTCTAGTGCTTAAAAAAAGAGCACGACAAAACTCCACCAGCTCCATGCAGCACAGATGAAGGCATGGGCTCCGTCAGCCAGCCAAGAACGAGAGCGGGTTGCGTGTCGCTGGCAAATATGACAGCTCGCTCATTTCCTTCCGCTAATCTGTCCGCTAGTACATGTGCTATCGATCATTCCGCTAAGCCCAACGAAAATCTCAACCACAGCGATACTTCTACTGAACTGAACCGGCTACACACGTAGGAAGCCCAGCAGCGACTCATTAAACGATGAATTATTGATTGATTGATTGATTGATTTGACAATATTGGAAATGTTGGAAACGTTCGTCAGCGGCTTTTCGCCGACATTGGATTGCAAAATGAGCAAGCAGATCAGTAGCGAAGCATGTATAAGTATTTCCACTGTTTAAAAACAAACAAGATTATCGAGGTTTGCATCGAAAAGTCACAATTGGATTATAACAGAGGCCATGATAGAGGGCTCCGGTATAATTCTGACAGACCGGAGTACATTAGGTGCACGAAAAGCATAGCATGACACTCGTGCATTTTTGCATTTTATACCCCTAAACATGGAGACGTTACAACGGAAAATCCTATTGATGACACAATGCTGACAAGCATAACGCAGTAGTCTGTGAGCAAATGCGGAGAAACCATTGAACTGCAGTAGAACCTCGCTATAACGAAACGGGATATAACGAAATATTGTTTAGAACGACGTGAGTGAAATTCCCTTGAAATATCCGCAGAATCGTAGTGCAGCATGCATGCAAGAGCGGATACAAAGACGTAAAGGATATAACGAAGTTGAAGGAGGAGCCATAATTACTGTGCTACCATTACTGCGGAGTAATAATTACTATGTAATTTGGTTATAGCGTGGCTATACTGAATTATTTGTTACTGGCTAGCTGACGAGAGCCGCAGCTTTCGATACACTGCATGGATTTGGTTAAATGGTCTTGTATCTGGCTCCCATACTTGAGACCGAGATAAGCTAGAAAGGCTCCGTCGGCGAGTTCACTCTACAACCTCGACGAATAGTATAGTAGTGAGAAAAGTAAACGCGGCATTTCATTTTCTTCTGCTGGCTTTCGCGCATTGTCCAAGTTGAGATCTCAAGACAAACAAAATGATGAGCGGGCGGTTCAGGATGTGCGCACAGCGTGGCGCAACACCAGGTGAGTCCGCACAGATTGAAGCAATCGACGAGAAAGAAAAGTGGTGAAGCACTGCAGTATCGATGAATTTCTAAATCAGAGAGTGCGCGCTGCTTTCGCGGGTGGAGTTCATGTACCCATTTTTTTTTTCGCGGGGGGGGGGGGGGGGGAGGGAAGGGTGAAAAGCAGGAGCAGAGGTAAGCGTGAGGTAATATTAACTCAGTTTAGTAGACTGTTGAAGAATTCTTTTGAACCTATTTTCGTTGATTCACTGGCAAGACCTTAATTATTAGAAAACGAAAAAAAAAAATAAGCCAATCTTCCATCATTCGTTTTTTGGAGGGGGGAGGGGATGAAAAGCCAAAGCAGAGGTAAGCCTGCGGTACACCTAACTCAGTTTAGTAGACTGCTAAAGTATTCTTCAGAAACTATATTTCCGTTGATTCCCTGGCAAGACGTTAATTATTACAAGAAACAATAAGAGCCAAATCTGATTTCGTGAAAGCAACCCCAGCACCGATACGCCAAAGTGACGTCTCCAATTATTATTTTTTTTTGTTGTTGTTGTTGTAGGAGGGGGGGGGGGGGGGGGGGGGCTTGCGACGCACTAAAGGTTGTCGAGACTCTCCGTGTTCTCTCTTTCGCTCCTTTAACACAATGTAGTTTTCCTCATTCCTCGTCTGCAAAAAAAAAAAAAAAAAAAAAGAACTAGACTTGAGCAGACGCCATCAAAATCAGCGACGTCACGTTGTGTTGCTGGGAGAACATCAAGGCGGCATAGCCTGCTGTCTTAGTTGTTGCGCTTTTTCCTTGCTCACGGAACCTCTTCTCACGGCAAGAGCAGCTGTTTTCGCATTGAAAAATTTCATTTCTTGATACAGCTGCACTCACGGTTTTCGTTTGTGTCTGCTTACTTTTCGAGAACTAAGTTAGGTTCACGTTTGTAGCTTATTTCTGTTTTGAAATGACAAGACCTCGGACACTATGTCTTCTATTTTGACATTATTTATTAGCGTGACCTGTACTGCGTGTGTTGTGCTTTATTCTTGGACATTTGTCAATTTGCTCTTCCCTTCCACTTTCCTCCCCTTCTTCATATCTTCCATTTCTGTGTTTCTGTCTCCTCCTTTCTGAAGAGTAGACAGGCGTCGTGCCCCTTGCGGTGGCAGTTGCCAGCCTGCTCCTCGCGTTCCCTTACCTGTCCAATGTATACACCTTTTCAAAACAAATAATAATAATAATAATAATAATAATAATAATAATAATAATAATAATAATAATAATAATAATAATAATAATAATAATAATTTAAATGACGAGGATAGTGGCCTGCGCCACCACCCTTACGATAGCCGTGCGCGTCGCTGGCGCTGAAAGCAACGAGTACGTCACTCCAGTATACCTCAAGTCAACAAGTCTGTGCGACCGTTTAGAGACCTGGCGCGCGCCTTCGAGTGCACGAGCAGATGCGTAGTGCGCTTTCTCTCCCCCTCATTCTCCCTCTTTTCGTCCCTACGTCTCCTTTCCACAACTCAGGGTAGCAAACGGGAAGTGCCTCTGTATATAACTTCCCTGCATTTCCTCTATTCTGTTTCCCCCCTCTCTCTCTAGAATACGAAGACGAGTTGCTCGCTCGCGTGCCGTAGCCAACCCAGGCTGGTGGAACTGACGGCTCCGACGCACCCGCTATGCATGCATGTTACAATCACGTGTATGCGTGTACGCATACGGGCGCCCGACGGCGGCAAGCGATTTATGTTTAGTCTCCTCCTGGCTCGAGCGCAGCGTGTCCCGTTTAAGCCGCCATCTACAGTGTTGCATCGAAGGAAAGAGGCTCCGTGGGCTGCAGTGCTTCCTTGGGCAACTCGCTCGACTGCTTGGCAGACGACCAGGAACACCGAGCAAGTATAAATAAAGTGAAGAACGTCAAGAGAAAACAAAAGTTAACTTTTGATCGACGAGCGACTATACTCGGTTGGGCACGCAGCTAGCTATACGAGGTCCTGCGGCCGCGTCTTTAAACCGTTCTCTTCCCTCGTTTGTCGTGCTTTTATTCGTTTATCTATTTTACCTCACTCGATTTCTCACTCGAAGTGCGCGTCGCTCTCCTGCGCCCGATAGCCGCTTTCTATTTATTTTCTTTCCATTTTCTTTCCCGTTTTCTACCTGTTCAAAATTTTATATACTCGTCATTTATGTATGTATATTTTTTCGTCCTGGTTGCCTATCCAGGTGACTCCGGCGTCACGATTTATCGTTTCATCATCGTGTCGGAGACCATCGAGCTCCCCAATCTTTTTTGCCATAGCATCGCCAAATTTCGCCGCCCACCTAATAATACCCGCCCTGTTTGTCTTTTTCCGGTTAGGTTTACTACGCAATAGACAAAATATGCAACGCTGAGCAGTTGGTGGTTTATATCACACTGCGCTGCCTAAACTAACATCACTCTCGTAAGCTTTATTAACCCGTTCGGTCATGAAGTGTGGCGGGTACACACAGATACACACATGTGTATGCAGCAGCATTCTAAGAAAAAGTCCTAACTTCAAGCATGAACTCACTCCTACCCGTCTTCTCAGTCTCTGTAATCAATAAACCCGGGCTGTCAATTATGTTTCACTGTTTCACGAAAATTATCTGGCTCGCTTTTGCGCAACTTCCTCTACGAGAGTATCGTCCCGAACACCGATCATTGAAATAAACGCTATTACATATGAAATATATAACTCTTCGCTGAAAACGTCTGTGCTAGTTATTCTTTCTATGAAGTTCGGGCATTGCGGTACAGAAATGAACTGCATTATATGCAACCGGTGATCGCACAAAGACCTACATCTACCTTGTGAGAACTTACGACGTACCAACCATTCGATAATATTTGTGATCCTTCCGAGTTAACTTTTAACATTCTCCGTCTAAACTCTATAATTTATCAAGATGGTGCTCTTATAAATAGTAACACATGTCAACCTACCCTTGCCGATTGGCTGGATCTAACTACGGCCCTAATCGACCATCGCCATGTCCTTGGACAGGTGGCTATATTATAAAGAGTAAGGCTTCCTCACCGACAGCCCCTTACAGCGTATAACATCACCGTCTAGCCTCCGCTACAACGAACGCAGCGCCAGTGCACGACGAGCAGATAAAGAAAGGCCACAGACTGTAATCAACAGGGAATCCCGGCTCCCCTCGGTTGTCTCGCGCGTCTCGTCATCATGCGTCTAGTGCGGCTACGCGTACGGCGGCGCACCCCCGGTTCTGGCAGCCGCGGGCCGAGCGCAGGAAGCGGGTTAAAGACACACGACCGAAGTCAACGTCCGGCCTCGCAACAAGACGCACCGCGCAGCAGCCGCCGCCGAACGTGAAAAGAGCCGTTGGCAATGCCAGCGACACGCGACGCACACATGCACCATGCAGTCCCCCGCCCCCCGCGCTGTTTTCTTTTCAAAAGACGCACAACAAGCTGCCAGCAGAGACACACCGCATCGACGGGGGCGGACAGCTTCTGTCGCTCGGTCCCACCGACGTCGTCGTCGTCCCCGTGGCAACTGCAGACGACGCATCCAGGCACGCGGTGAACGCATCGCCGACCAAGACGACGACCAAGTGTAAACCTCGAAACATGCACGACGCCAGCCCGTTCTTGTGCCTCGTTTTCCTTTGCTTATGACGCGTCGTTGAATTGGCGACGTATACGGAGACACGCCCTGTGGCCTCGTACCATGTCAGCGAGTCAAGTGGCTTTTGATCGAGCTGCGCATGACAGCTCGTTCTAGCCTTTTCGCGGGATGCGGATGTACAGAGAGAAAACGATGGATGCTAACTGCGGGAGAACGACACTGGTTGTCATGAGGCGTGTGCGAACCTGCATGCAATAAAAGTACGGTCACTCACTCACTCACTCACTCACTCACTCACTCACTCACTCACTCACTCACTCACTCACTCACTCACTCACTCACTCACTCACTCACTCACTCACTCACTCACTCACTCACTCACTCACTCACTCACTCACTCACTCACTCACTCACTCACTGTCACTCACTGATTTGAACACTCGGTCGCTTACAGTAAGAGGACGAAATAAAGAGTGACTTCGGCACAATGAAGGTTTCGCGCAGAGCGATAGCGACACGCTGCATCGAATAGTCCGCACGTCTCAGTGTGGATTATTGAGGCGCATCTTTAAAATTTATATGCCCTTTTACCCCGCTGTCCCACTATATTTTTACTTCATAACACATTCTTTCAGGTCCTGTGCAACACACGAGGCGCTCATGATCCTCCTCATTCTGTAAATTGTTATTCCTTTTCACCTGATCAGCTGGTGAACTTGCTTCCAATCCAATGACGCCATAGCGCCATTAGCGAGGCTACATTAATTACGAGGTAATCTATATCATGCACTACGGAACAAATAAGGCGGCTGCTGCGGCCGATGATGATGATTGTGGGCTCAACTGCAAGACAGCTAAGGCAAGGAGGTCTATTGCTGGGCCCACCATACAATGGTGTCCTCGAAACGCCTCTCCTCACAGGACGACGTTGTGGGGGTCAAATCCGGGCGTTGACGCCCGGAAGCAGCAGAAGCTTTTACAGCCGGTGTCGCCTCGTAAGGTGCGTTATACCCCGCTCAGATATATGTCACGCGTTTCACGCGCCTCGTCGAAGCCGCGCCTCTTCGGCTTGTGGCGGGAAGGAGAAGAAACAGAGCGAGATGACAGACAGCCGCCGGGACTTCAATGGCGACAGACCACCGGTTGTATCTTCGACTCTTCTCGCTTCCACGATTTTATCTGCCGCACCTCCTCCTCCTCCTCCTCGACTCGTATATACGGCAGCGCCGCTGAAAGTGCCGCTCTTCGCGCGGCTGGCCGTATTCGAAGGGAGACCGCCAAAATGGGCTTCGCGGTGGGCGCGCGGTCCCCAAAGCAGCTCCTGATTTATGGCGCCAATCCAAGCCGCCGCCGCCGCCCGCCAGGAGAATCTGCATCGGCACGATGACATCACGGTGGTCGGCCGCGCTGATAGCGCGTGCGACGGCGGTTATGGTTGCGGTTGCGGCGAGGTTTCATTGCCTCCCCGATGCCTTTGACGCGCGAAAGAAAAGGTCCCGACGAGATTATTTCTCGCGGTACGTGCATCGGCGTTGGTGTCGGCGCATTAGTGGAGAAGCTCGCCGCGATCGGCCGAAAGAAGAGATCTGGTCGGCGGCGAAGAACAAAACGGCGCGCGGGGGGCGCCTGCTTTTAAGAAAGGCCGGACTAATGGCCGTTTATTGCTCGCGTCATGCGAACACGGAAGGGTTGAGGCCGGAGTGGCTGGAGGGCTGGACGTGTCTATGGAAGAAAATAAAAAATAGCACTGCACTCCACCTGCATGCGCCCCCCTCCTCCCCCATCCTGAAGTAAGCAAGCTTCATTGAGCAGTGGCGCACTGTTCATAGTCTTTGAGAGGGCAGTTCCCTCGGTAGCATTGAGCGAGTTATGTGTAGGTATAACGTTTACCGCGTGTAACGTTTACCGCGTTTACTTAACCTTAACCCTACAAAGCTCAAACACCCTTCGAGATAGGAAACAGAGCGGCTTCACGTTTGTATATGTGGTTGTGGAGAGTACATTCGTACAACAAAACAGTGAGCCGCCGCGTTGGCGCAGTGGCTATGGGGTTGCGCTGCTCAGCCCCGAAAAAAAAAAAAAGACTTAACCTTTTTTCCGGAAACGGAGTAAATATGAGTTAAACACTTCGAGCTCTCCGAAAAAGGAATTACATATTAGCAAAAATTAATGGCTCCCATGTAAAGACGTGGCCGACACCTTCTTAAATTTAGAGTGACTGTTGTAATTATAGTGAAAAAAGTTTACCGTTGAGTTGCACTTTCTCCGAAATAAATGGCTAACATGTATGTGTGTATGCGAACCTTCTTTCCGTATACGGCAACCTTTACTACGCAGAAAATGAGAGAAGTAAAAACGCAATAACTATTCATGAGGTACAACAATAACGACAGTCTGTATGACCGCAACAAGATTGCAAGACAGGCTATAGCTTGTTGAAAGCTCATCTCGCCAAAATTAACAACGCACGAAAACAAAGATAAAGAGCTTACTCACAAATTTCGTACTCAAACAACAGCTTACATGCCTTACACGTATGTACAGTCAGCCACAAATGTCTACTAAGCACTGGTTTTAGGAGAAATGTGAATTTCTGCTCGGTTAAAGCATGATACTTCCAGTTTAATGGATCGCTGTGTAGTTGTCAGAATTGCTTTAGACTGAAAATGTGAATTCGGGACTAAGTACCCAGGTTATGTGTAAATTCGTCTATCTCTTGGGTATCATGCCCCGTAAACTCTTGTGGCCTACAGTGCTCGTATATGGCATGCTTTCAGTAAATATTTTTATCGAAGGGAACTGATTTTAGCGGCTCCTAGTGGATGTTTGAGTGCTGTCTCACGATGGCGATCTGAACGTTCTTTTCACCTCTCTATCTTTCTCTCTCTCTCTGTCTCTGAATAAATTTTTTTCTCATAAATATCTGATCACAAAGAAAATGAAAGCAACGGTGTCATCCAACGAGAGGCTGTACTTTCGAAAGAAAACTTTGTAAAACAATTGCGCAGATCGAACGGACGTGTCGGAAGCTATTTATTATTATTTGTTATTTGTTTTGAAAACATTTATACACTAGACAGGAAGGGGAAAATGAGGAGCAGGCTGGCAACTGCCACTGGAAGGGGCACAACGCCTGCTTATACGCTTCAGAAAGCAGGAGGCAGAAACATAGAAATGGAATATTGGAAGAACGGGAGGAAAGAGGAAAGAAAGGGCAAGATGACAAATCTCAATGAATAAAGCACAACAAACGCAGTACAGGTCACGCTAATAAATAATGTTAAAATAGAAGGAATAGTGTCTGAGGTCTTGTCATTTGAAAACAGAAATGAGCTACAAACGTGAACCTAACTTGGTTACTTCTAGAAAAGTAAGGAGAGCGCGATGAGCCTGATCGCGTCGAGGCGCACAACCACTGGAATACAAACGTTTGTCGAGTGTTGTACACCGCATTCCAAGGAGATGATAGTCCTCTCACTAGCGACGTACGCTGCGCCATGAAAGCGGGACACTCCAATATCAGGTGCTCAAGTGTCTCGTAGCAACCGCAAGATGTACACGATGAACTGGCCACATGTCCTTGTCTTTTAAACATTCACACACGTTCACACAGCCAACCTTTAGGTTGAGTAGTCGTGCTCTGGCGCGACGAGGCAAGCCTCGACCGCGCGCACGGGACGGAACGTTTCCATTTGCGACGCGCTGGCCTGGTTGCTGCTTGATTAGGTGGCAGCGAATCAGACGACGAACGTCATCAAGCTTGCACAAAATTTCAGGACAGATACCATCGTTATGAGCTCAAGCTGAAGCCAGCCGATCCGCCTCTTCTTCATTTCCGGCAATGCATACGTGTGAAGGTATTCATTGGGCAACGACAGATGACCCACGTGATACAATTTTGTTGGGAGAGTCAGTAATGCTGCGTAGAACTGGACAATTACTGCGTTGTAATCTCCTAAGAGAAGCGTGGGAGTCCACAAAGATGGCAATCTTCGATGTGGTTAGCTCCTCTTGCACGTATTTCAGGGCAACATTTAATCACTGCTAGTTGACGAGGCTGGATGGGATATAAGAATTGTACGTCGTACTTGAGTCCAAGGGCAGAATAAAGCTTAAGAGCCACCTTGATCGTCGCTGTGCAATGGGAATCAATGTTTAACGCAAATATTGGTTTACCAAGACGGGAATTCACTGAAAAGTTTGGCCCTAACAAAAAAGTCTATATTTCTAATCGTTCCTGCACGAATATGGACCGACTATGGCATGTCTTGCGTACTCATCCTCGTGAGAAGTCATTAACTTCAACGCAAACGAACGGTCAATAAAGAAATTAAATAGGGAGGTTCTACGTCCCAAAACCACGCTCCGATTATGAGGCACGCCATTGTTGGGGACCGTGGAATAATTTGGATCATCTGGGGCTCGTTCACGTGCACCTAAATCTAAGCACACTGGTGTTTTAGCATTTCGCCACCATCTAAAATGCGGCCGCCTTGGCCGGGGTTTCATCCCGCGACCTGGTGCTCAGCAACCCAACACCGTAGCCACTATAAGCAACCACGGCGGGTGTACGAATGGTCACTGAGTTGACGCGAACGGCCGAACGAAATCGCCGAGTTTATCGTTCACACTGGTGGGTCATCCTTGTCATGGGAATTCCAATGACAACACTATGGTCTGATACCCGCCGTGGTGGCGTAGTGGCTTTGGCATCGCGCTGCTAAGCCAGACAGCGCGGGATCTATTCCCGGCCGCGGTTTCAACATTTCTGTATGGGAGAGACATGCAAGAACGTCCGTATATACCGTGCACTGGCTGCACGTTAGAGAGCCCCAGGTGGTCGAAATTATTCCGGAGCACCCACTACGGCGTGCCTCATAATCTTATCGTGGTTCCGGCACGTAAAATCTAAGAATGTAATTTTTTAAAGCTCTCAATCCATACTATAGTTCGCAAGGAAGCATCCTTTGAAGGAAACAGCGTAAGCGAGAAATGCCAGCAGCTAGCGCTATATCCTTGCAGTGCTGTGTGTTTGCCCATCGCTCCTGCCATCTTTTACGCTGTTCCCTTCATATAGCACAACGGCAGGGTTTCCTCTTGCACAAATTTTTGGCGGCGCCGGGCGGTCGCGCGCACCGTATCTTGAAAGCGATCGGCAACACGGCTCCTACGGTGTCCCACCTTTGTATGCGCTGTAATTTCGCAGCTCAGTTTCCGTTGAAGCGGTAGAGCGCATGAACCTTCGCTCGCTGCTGCTGGCGCGCTTGCTCACGCCAGCGGTTGTGTGCGGTCACACAAACAACGCGCAGAACTGTCGTCGACGGTAGCGGCGTTTTGCTCGCGTTCGTAACAAACGGGCGCGGCGTTGGTGACGTGTTTATGAAGAACTTTCCAACCCTTGCCGTACACCCTATGGCGGTGTACTGTAGCGACCATAAGGCCATGGTCCCTGTGGTCACTAAATAAATGAGAATCACTGGATCATATATATTTTTCATTGTTTAACGGTTCAAATAACCAATTACACAGTGACATCTTAATGGTCATAATTGGAAATACATAATTCCCGCCATAGTACAGCTTCACTGGTCTTCCATCGCCGCCCCAGTGGAAGGGCTGACAGTTTTTTCTTGGAAATGAGGGTAGGCGTTGACATTGTGGGTTTTTCAGGTTCTCAAAAAGCGCGTCCTTGCCAAATATGACCTTCCACATGGCGCTTTCGCCTTTTAAGGACTTTGCCTGGGAGATATTGAGCTAAGAGGCTTCCGTTGCTAACGGAGCGGTTCGCGAAGACTTTTCTGATTTTCTCTTTATTAAGACAATGCTGAAGTACTAGTCAGAAACCTACAAAGATTACCAGAGTGACTGCAGTAGTTAAGAGCGATAACATGTAGGCTTGCGCGCGTATTAATCGACTCCAATGGCAGCACTGCTGCAGCAGACGGTTGTTTGAATAGGGATGGTACACATCCCGTGAACGAAGCCCCAACGCCGTGCCGAATTCCACAGCCGACTTATCAAGTTCCGAAAACAACCCCACGAGAGCAAGGACAATTAGTGAAGGGCTCTCTGGTGCGCCAGCGTAGGCCGGTGGTGGTCCAAAGACTGCCCGGAGTTGTCAAAACACAACAAAATATACTCTTCAAACAGGGCAGTTACAAACACACGTGTAAACTTAGGTTGCACACATCACAATACAATTCAGATTGGTATTCACAAAACACTGGAAAATAATTAACGACAAGCACTAAGAGTCCAACACGTAAAATACACAATGAATAGGAACACAAAGTGTCCAATCGTATTCACCCGTGCTGGTCTTGAGCAGGACGGTCTCGGCGTAGCTCGAGGCAAATTTCGAAGAAGTAACTTCTTCCGGAAATGCGGACGCTCGATGAACTCGTCGACTAGCTTGCCGGGGAATCCCCTTCTTCCGCATACGGTCGGTCTTCACGTCACATGTCTTCACTGGCGCGGTCTGATGCACCTTCTGATTCCCGCCCGGCGCTTTTATAGTTACCGCCGGGGGTTCTGGAACCTTCAGTCGGAGTTGTGATCCCGTAGCATGAACAAAGCCTGGGAATCTTCTAGTCAATTCTCGCGTCTTCGACCGCGGCCGTTGGAGTGTCATCGAGGAGGGTGCTGACTCATCTGTAGGCGCACGCTCACGCTGTAGTGCTCCCTCTGTCTCTCGACTCGCCAGGTGAGAGGGTGTGTCGGCGCGCGCGCGCGCTGTTTTTTACTCTCTCGTTACCGTCACCTTCGCGTATCTTGTCGAAGCTTCCAGATTCCCGTTGGTCGCGTCAGCTGTTTGAGGCGTATGCGCTCTCCCCCTCTGTCGAAGCTGCCGCGGGGCCGTCTTGTTTCCTTGCGGGTTTGAGCTATGCGAGGCGCACGCTTAGATTATGCGCTCTCTCGTGACAAGGGATCGAACTCCTGACGCCGCAGGCGTACCAGTCCATTGTTCTAACCGTACGAATGATCCTCTCATGCCGAAGTCAACTACAGTCGAACACCACTGCAACGAACGCCTCTGGGACGGAATGACCTGCATACCGAAGGAATAACTCTGTCCCGGTTCTTGTGTGAGCTGTGCGGTGCGCGACCTTTACAACGGAGTGACCTGTATAACGAAGGATTTTGGAGGCCCGAAACACTGCGTTATAAAGGAGTTCGACTGGCGCGTGTACGTTCCTTCCCACATAGCATGATCAAGAGCACTTGTGTGCGCGCTAGCTTCCATTCGGCCACTAGAATTAATGAGTTTCTTCCTTGCGCGTCACGAGCGGGAGCGTGGGAGTTTGTCACATTCTGCCCTCACGGCACCTAACGCTTTGGGACGCTGTGTTAAGCTGCACCCCCGCCTTCGGGATCGGCCCTCATTCCCCATTCCTTTCCTCGTAGCAGAACGCGACGAAAACGCTGCGAGACATTACCGCCTTCGGGTTCGGCCCCGGTTGTACCGGTTCTTTGTGGATCAAAAAAACAAAACAAAACTTCTGTCGTCAACACAGGCTGGCGTCAAATATAACTGCTTGTTGTATACAATTAAGCCGGCTGGTACATCTAGTAACTATGGATAGCCAGCTACCTGCAAAGGTATTCCCACAGTGAGGGCGATCTACAGAATTAGTTTTCTTTTCGCGGGCTCGTGCTCATCGAAAAAAAAAGTACCGCCCCCTAGCGGACGCGGCCGCTCAGACACTCAAATGACAGCTGGAAAAGTCTTTGAGTTTCCGCATAACAGAATTATGTTTTCTCGGGAATTCGAATTACAATCCCAAGCTCTTATGTCTGCAGCTTGTGTGTAAGTGGTACTTGACGAATTTTGGGACGCAGTTGACTTTGACAAAATTCAATTAGTTCAACAAGGCACTTGCGCTTGGCGGAGGGCCTAGAAGAATGAGGATGGATGCTGCACTCCCTCCCACCTGCGGGATCGCGTGACGCACGTCGCTTGTGGAGTTGGTGCTTGCCTAACGTCGTCAACAGCTTTGCTGTACAACCTCTTTCACATGTAGGGTGGAATAGAGGCGGATCTTTACCTAGAATTTTTGTATACATTTCATTAATATTTCTTGCCCCCCTTCCCCCCCAGTATCTACCTTGTACCTCTACCTATGACTGTAAGAGATCAAACCAGGTCGTATCAATCAATTCCCTGCTTTATTTTCACCAATACTCTAAACGCCCCTTGCTTATCTCGACTGCTGCCCGGTTGATGCTTCCGTCCACCTTAAACCCAAGCGCTTCTGGAAGGTGTACGTTGCCTACTGTTCTCATTGAGTGAATCCCTTCACATTCCATTAGGATGTGCTGAGTGGTGTCCGGATCTTTGCTGCAGCATACACATGTCTTGCAGTGGACATGAATAGGCTGATGATGATGATGATGATGATGATGATGATGATGATGATGATGATACATGCATACACATGATGACGGCATAAAACTAGGTGGGGTGATGAAGTTATAGGAAATTTGCAGGCGCAAGTTGGAATCAGCTAGTGCATGACAGGAGTAATTGGAGATCACAGGGAGAGGCCTTCATCCTGCAGTGGACTTAAATATAGGCTGATGATGATGATGATGAATCGAACCTAAAGGGCGGGAGAGAGTCAATAGAGGGACTACAAAGGTATTCAACCCAGGTATGCAGGCGTCTCCAGAACCCAAACATACTCAGATGACAGTGCATTGCTCATAGTATTTGCGCGAAGAAAGGTTTGCGTCACCGTCGTGCATAAAATTTCGCACTGCCGAAAAGCTGCCTTGCAAGTTTTTGCAACTTGTCTATTGTCATGTAATGTGATTTGATTGACTGATTGGTTAATTACTAATACCATCGTTTATGGATGTTCTAACTAGGAACAGCCACTGAACAGCAGGTCGTCTCTGCTTCGCTGAGGGACGCCCGGCCCTTGTTTCCGGTATTTCCAACCCACTCCTTCGAGACCACTCTGGTGCCCGCCCAGCAGTTTGCCTCGTGCTGCTCTATTGACCCCACATTAGATTAACGGCCATTAATTGTTCTCGACTGGACGTCCGAAAGGCAATAACCGCCTCGGCTGGGACAACCGAATTCTCTGCATTATCTGCCTCTTCAAATGCCATCCCATCACGTTCTGTATTCGTATGGCGTTCGATCGTATATATATATATATTGCGCTTGCAAGGAGTAAGGTAATGGAGTTGCCGATGCAGGGAGTACCTTGTCGTGGTATTCGCATGTTCTGCATGCTAACTGCTTTGCGCTCAAAGCATGCAACCTCCGTGAATGCTGTGAATGCGAATCTGCTACTAGAGCCTATAAGGGCACTCTCGGGAACTCGCTGTCGGTCCCCGCGAACTATCAGCGGAAATGCTGCTATCTCGTGTTTCGCTCGATTTCGCTTGCATAGTCAACACCAAATGTGGTTTAGCGTAAAGGTCTGGTTTCACTGTCGGTTCGGCGTCTCTCAACGGAAACAATGAAGAAACAGGAGTCCCTGAGTCATGTCATACCACTACGGTTATTCCATGGAGAAAAAAAATTGAAAAAAAAAATTGCCGCGTATCTGCGTGCTTCGCTGCAAATGTCGTCGAAAGACGATAGTCTTCTGCCGGCCGTACTACATGAGTGCTGGTCTGATCCGCGGCCACCCGTGATGCTGTTCTCGTACCATTTCCGTCCTGGCATGATAAATGCAATGGAGGTTTGTTTGAACAGATTTCATTTTACCGCATTATTTCATCAAGCGGCCATTTATGTTTTGCCCTGCCTCAGACAGCGCTTCCTTTATGTTGAATCGGCCGCATCTGGCTGGCATTGATAAAATTGAGGAGGCGCTGCGTGAGACATGAACGCCATCTGGCAATACATCGGGAAACATGAGCTTGTGCAGAGGGTTTCCTTCCTCCATGGCAGAGAGCGTTCGTCGGCGCGCAGTCGGGGAACGTCGTTCGTCGGCGCGCATAGCATGGCATTTTCAGCGCAGCTTAAGAAACTATGGTCTTTAGAGTTACGTATCTATGTATTTTCTATTAAAGGAACACACCTCCTAATACTTACCTAGTGATGTTGCGCCTCAGATATGCATAATATTTACTTTGCGATCGATAACGTTCACCAGTATGAACAGCCGTACCAGTTTAAGTAGTGTGGGCGGTAAGCAATTGGTCCAACTTTGGCCGGGTGGCTGAATCGGGTGACAGACAGACAGACCAAATTTTCAGCGTTTAAGTTCCCCAAGAAAGACTATCGTCTTTAAAAACGCTCAGTGAGTGCCTTCAGCTAAAAAAGGCAGACAAGACGACGTGAAAAGCTAAGGCTAACGTTTTGCACGTAACTGAACCAAACTTCCTTTACAAATCCCTCCAGCTTTATTGACCTTTTCTTTTATCGATCTTCTTTTCTTTTCCCACATTTCTATGTTCATTCTGTGTTCATTCAGACCGTGTACTCAGTATATGCCTACTCGCCTTTCATTCATCATTACATGTGAAAGGCAAATAGAGCCAAGATATTTATTTTTATTAAGCTTTCACTACGTTTATAATAATCCACCTAATGGATTTATGAAACCCACCGGACTCTTGGGCGATTCCCCTGAGTAACTATGTGTGCTACTGCCCCCATGGTTTCCAACGCCGCCGCTAATACCGTATGGTTTATTCTCTAATCGTGTGGCTTCCACGCATCCCTTCAATCTACAGGCATGCTTGATTGTTTTCCTATGGCGTTGGTAACTTGCTGACGCGTGACAAGCAATCCGCAAGAAGAAAACCGTTGTGGCCCATTTCCTTCTAAAAGGAGTCTGACATTTCTAATATGTCAAAAAGCATTGTGGTGATCGAGTTGTGCTCCTTATGCTCTGTGGCCCCGCTGTGCTGCTTCTGTTAAAAGGGCCCTCAAACACTTTCTCAACAGAGTAAGAAAATGCAGCCGATCTGTAGTAGAGGTTCCTGTGAACAAGTGAGCCAAATGCTGTTACCGTGCGTGCAGCAGGGAATTTATAAGTTCGTGCCAAAAACAGCGACAAATAGTTTTCTCTCCCTTCCGCAATGCCATCATGCCGCATCATCGAAAGCAGCTGGCCCGCTATTGGCTGATTTCGTGATCGCTACAGCATTCTCAGTAATACATAGTTGCCTAGTTTGAGTTGAATAAATGAAAAAAAAGAGTCGCAGTTTCGCCCGAAAGGCGAAGCATGGATTGCGATAGCAAATTAGTAGACAGCTATACGAAGTACGGATAGTAGGTTTATCGGCCGTGTAAGCTTGAAAATATTCGCTTGCTAACTAAATTAACAAGCATAGTGTCAGCGCGGACGGGCAAACGTGAACACACCACACTCAATGTGATATGTTCGCCAACTGCGTACATCGCGTGCGCCTTATCTTGAAAGCGATCTGCAGGCGGCTGATACCTTTGTGTGTGCTGTGTTCTCGTCGCTCAGTTTGCGTAGAAGCGGTAGACGTCGCTCGCTGCTGCTGCCAACTTTCCTCACGCCAACGTTTTGACAGCGAGTGTACGCGGCCATCGAGTGTGATGTGTTCAATGTTTGCCTGCGCGCGCTGACACCATGCTTGTTAATTTAGTTAGTAAGCGAATATTTCCGAATTTATACTGCCGATAAAACTATTACCCTTACTTCATATAGTTGCCTACTAATTTTCTAGCGCAATCGATTCTTCGCCTTTCGGGCGAAACTGCGGCTTTTTTCTTCACTCATCACAATTAACACTTGCAGTGGGCGGGGAGCTCTCCTCTGATAGAGGCAGTGATTTTGCTATTGAAGAAATAAATAAATAAAAGCAAAAGAAAAAGAAACAGACTTGGGGAGAGAAGCGAGATGTTTATGTCGCGTTGTTGCCGCGTCTAATACTTAAAAAAAGATCAGCTGTACTAATATACTGTTTTGCCTCTTTCATCGGCTGCGAAATTAACGGTCTGCTCGCAGGCATCAATAAACTTCCATTCGTTGCACCAGGGCGCTACGCTGTCCATCATTCGCAAGTATACGTAAACTTGAAAAAAAAAAAAGGGGGGGGGGGGTGCTTAAGCTTGCACTCGGCCGCGCAAGGCGTGAAACAGCGAAACTAAGTTTGGCTAAGTTTTGCTAGGAAACGCTAAGCGCTGCTATAGGCACGGTATTCCGAATCGGCTCGCCGCTGACGCGCAGATTCCAGCTTGGTCGCGCGGCGCGCTTCAAGATGAGCGGCTTCTTCGGGTGTCCGGATCTTCTTTGGTCGTCCCATGTCAAGGCTACATGTAGTCGCCCCAGAGTCAACGAGAGTTGTGCCGCCGTCGCGGCGGCTCCGAGCATTATCTCCCCGGTGACGTCACAGCCACTATGCGCCTCCACATTTGCAGGGGCGTGGCTGGTCGAAACCTGCCGAGCTGCTGCTGACGCCGCCCGCGTTTCCCTGGCGCGAACGCGGGAAACGGGGAACGCGGGTGGCGTCGGCAGCCGCTCTGCGCGTTGCCTCGTTGGTGCTGCTACAATTTATCTATCTGGCTCTCATTTTCTCTTTCCCTCTCCCAAGCATTGCGCGCGTCACGAGCATGCTCTCCTTCCCTCTCCTTAACGTCCCATGTCAAGGCAACATGTGCACGGCACGGAGAGGAGGCAAGGCACACGCCGCTCCGTGAGGTGGTTGCTAGGCAACGCAGTGACGTCATAAGTCGGCGAGGTTTTGCGACAGCAGGCACCACTTTTTACGGTTAGCTAGAACAGCTTCGCTGGTAAAAGCTGTACGAGCCGCTATTATGACGCAGTGGCAGCGTCTTTCAAAAAATAGGGGTGTCTACCTTTCGGAAACGAAACACTGTTCACAATATTATTCTAGTATTTTACATATGTTGTCTCCAACAAGAGCGCAGTCATGATTAAGAAAAAAGAAACATGCGTAATATTGAACTTGTTAGGAATGCTACTTAAGCCTAACAATTGTCGCAAGCGCTAAACAAAACGTTAATCGAAATAGAGAATATTACTTAGAGCAGGTGAGGGGGTTCATTGTTATGGCTTCCAAGTGGTGTTTCTCTTCAAAGTTTGGCTCCAAAGCGAACAATGACACGGACAGTTTTGAGGCCACATCATACTTAGAAAACCGCATCTGTACCTTTCGCCGTGCAACGGAAACACGTGTAGCTGTGGCGTCGTGAGCTAAAGTATACGGTCGAGAGATGGCGCTGTCAACATCACAGCTAATATCGTCATCGTTATGTGGCGAGCATTATGGCCGCTACAGTAGCAGCTGATCGTGCTGCTCGCAGTTTTTGGGTGTTTTGTTACTGCTGTAGGAACGGTATTCCTGTCTACGGTATTCTAACATGACTACAGATGTCTTTTAACAGCGGAGCTGTTTAAGCTCTTGGTTGAGCCGCGTAGCGCGAACAAAAACCGCTTCTTGCGATGACGTCACCACGCGTTTGCTACCAACCACATCGCGGAGCGGCGTGTGCTTCGCCTCCTCTCCGTGCCATGCACATGTTGCCTTGACATGGGACGTTAAGGAGAGGGAAGGAGAGCCTGCGCGCGGCGCGCGCAATGCTCGGGAGAGAGGAAGAGAAAATGAGAGCGAGATAGAGAAAGAAAGAAATTATTGCAGCACCAACCAGGCAAGGCGCAGAGCTGCTGCCGACGCCGCGCGCGTTCCCCCGTTTCCCGCGTTCGCGCCAGGGAAACGCAGGCGGCGTCGGCAGCAGCTCGGCAGGTTTCGACCAGCCACTCTCCGGCAACTGTGGAGGCGCAGCTTGGCCGTGACGCCACCGGGGAGAGAAAGCTCGGAACCACCGCGACGGCGGCAGAACTCTCGTTGACTCAGTGGCGAGTACGTGTAGCCTTGACATGGGCCGACCAAAGAAGATCCGGACACCCAATGAAGAAGCCGCTCATCTTTAAGCGCGTCACGCGGCCAAGCGAGAATCTGCGCGTCGGCGGTGAGGCGATTTGGAATACCGTGCCTAGCAGCACTCAGCATTTCCTAGCAAAACTTAGCCAAGCCCAGTTAAACCTGGAAGATGTTAGGTCGATCACCAGCTCCGCTGTTTAGTCCAGCCTTGCACCACTAGTGCAAGCTGCCCACATTTTTTTTTCTTTCGAAAAAAAGAACAAAAAACGGCCCAGTGATGAAGCCTTTTAAGGACCCTTACGAGCTTTCGCTGTTTGAAGCGCACGAAATTGTTTAAAAGGCACTGGTTGCCTAAGCACGCTGGCAATTACCTTAACCAGAAGATAAATAGCCTTTCTTACTGGTTCTGAGTATACAGTAGCGAATATACTGTGCCAGTGCCGCCTTCACAAGAGGAGTCTCTATCTAGCTGACCTTTTCTAAACTTTTTTTTTTTATTGCGATAGCAATTAAAGGTCACTCCAAGCGCATTTCTGCCGTCACCGTCATCGTCGCCATCACCGCGATGTTCCGTATAAAGTCTAAAAACGATAACGTCGTCGCCGTGTGCTGAACCCTATATGCAAGTGAAAGCTTACGGGGGCAGCCGACGATCGCGGCTCAATCTCACGCGCGCGAAGGAGAAAGGCGGGGCGGGCGCGAGGCACTGGGGGAGGCGAAGGAGGAGGAGAAGGCGGGGGGGGGGGGGGGGGCGTTCTACTCAGGTGGCGGCTGCAGCTTACAGCAGAGCTGCGCGGACGCCGTATCTTGACAGCGATCTGCGACGTGCACAAAGTTCGCGCCCGCGCGGGGCTCATCTTCGAAGCTATCTGTGACGTGAACGAAGTACGCCCAGTGCCGGTAGCTTCGCATGAACTGCGCTTTCTAAGTTTAGTTCGCGTTGAAGCGAGAGACAACGCGATGGTCAGTTCGTTCACTGTTACTGCCGCGCTTCCTGACTGTAGCGTTTTGACAGCCAGTTCCCGCGGTCATCGATCGAGATGTGTTCATGTTTACCTGTGTGTGCGTGACACCGTGCTTGTTAACCTAATTTGTAAGCGAATGTTTGCGAGTTTATAAGGGCGATAAAACTTATATCCTTACTTCGTATAGCTGTCTACTAATTTTCTATCGCAATCGATGCTTCGCCTTTCGGGCGAAACTGCGAAGGTTTTTTTTTTTTTTTTGGTGCTGGTAGTTGTGGTGATGGTCATGACGGTTGGTTATGGGCGTCAAATACCCACGAATACCCATAGCAAATATTCACGGTGGGGTTCGGCAAAGAAGCGGATGGTTACCAGAAACCAACAAAGACGAGGTGGACTAAAGATTTGTGTTTTTTTTATTGCGATAGCAATTATATGGACACTTCAACCGGATTTCTGCCGTCGGCGTCGTCGTCGCCGTCGTCGTCGCCGTCGCCGTCGCCGTGAGGTTCCCTATAGATAAAATCTTCGCCGCGCGCCGTATGCCCGAGAGGAAGCGTGCGGAGACGCGCGCTATCACGGAGAGCGAACGCACTCAATCTCCCACGCGCAAGCAAGGAAGCAGGAAGCCAGCGCCGGAGGGAGCAAGGGGGGGGGGGGGGGCGCACTTCTCTGCCAACAACCGCGCTCGTCGCTCGCTCGCACCGTCTCTTATCTCCACACGGCTCTGACCTTTAAGTGCATTCGCCGCTCAGTTTCCGTTGAAGCGATAGACCGCACGTACCTTCGCCCGCTGCGGCGTATGCTTGCTGCCAGCGTTTTGACAGTCGTTGTCTGCTGTCATTCAGTGTGATCTCTTCGTGTTTGTGCGCGCTCACACCACGCTTGTTCATTCAGTTCGTAATAGTCGGGCCACATTTTCCAACGCACGCTACACACGCAATGCTGCCCGGATCGGCAGTGCAGCGCTACAGGTGTGTCCCTTCGCACGCGCTGCCCACGGGAAGCGCTTCTCATCAACACCACCGTTTCACACGCGCCTTCTCGTGGTCATCGAGTCTCTCTTCATGTCGGTCTACTTACGCCGCAGCACACCTGCTTACTTAATCAGCTCATGTTTACTACAATTCATATTGCTACCAAAGCCGCTCACCTTACTTCGTATGACATTGCTGTGTTGCTATCGCATTCATTGCTTCGCCCTTAGGGCGAAACTGTGACATTTTTTTAATTTGTCCTTCGTACTCCCTAAATTTATTATGTATATGGAGACAACCTTTTATTACCTTCTCGCTTTCTCCCGCACCCTCTCGCCCATTTTTAATAGGTATGCATATATGTTATGTATACTTAATTGAACACACTGTTCACCTATCAGATTACAATCATGCATTGCGCCGTTGCGTGTTTGTATAATCACTTGCATTCACAGATGGTGTGTACTGCACGAAGTAACAGCTCAGGCTGTAAGTTTCACTTGAATGCCGTTCTCCGCTAGCGCTGTCATTAGGAAATTGCTTATGATGCACTAGGCCGCGTTCGAAAGGGATGTAGCACGCTGTGCATAGTTCATAGACTACACTTCGCCTGTAACATTCTTTCCAGACTGTATTCCAAGGCGTTGCCGTATATCATTTTTCTTCCCACAGCGCAAATCACGCCCTCAATGGGTGGGAGGCTTTGGTCTGATAAATGCAGTGATCTTGCTTGTTGTGAAAAGAACAAAGAGAAAACCAATTGAGAACGCAGGCGAGATGTTTTTGTAGCACCACTGTCGTTCTCGTGAATTTCGGAGAGCAGCCACCGCAATATTTCATTCTGCGTGCTTTTCAGCCGGCGAAATTAGTGGTCTGCCCGCTGGAATAAGTATGCACTCCAGTCCGCTGCGGCACGCTGCGGCGCTAAGCTCTGCATCATTTGCAAATTTCTCGCCGTCTTGTGCGAACAAAATCACAGTATGTGAGCATGGCACTACGTGAGCTCGCTCGGCGAAACTGTACGAGCAGCTATTATGATGCACTGGTTTATATAGGCCTTATTATCTGGCACGCATGAAAGTACTTCCGGGTTTTGCTGCGTTAATTTACCCCCCAGTTACATAAGTTGAAAACATTTGCGTTGTTAGGTAACGTACGTAGGCGCCAGCAATATTTGTGCCCGATAATTAATAGCTTATACCAACCATCGTCGCAGCGGAGGCTAGCATCCACTGCGTTCTTGTGGCCTCCTGGTTGGCTCGGCTAACTTTACGAGCCCCTGCCCAACGCAAGCCTATATATCAGGTTCTTTAGTGTCGCAAAGATGCAAGGACCTCGGACATCACTGAATCCCTTTGTTTTTGTTTATTAAGAAGAAACGTAGCAGGAAGAATTGTGAAGCTGTGGTTTATAAAAATTTTACGACACTTGATTCACCCCATGTTTTGTGTCTCTTTCTTTCTTGTTTATTCGTTTGCCTTCTTCCTGCCTGCTTTGGAGAATTCCCCTACAACTATCCCATGCATTGAGAAAGCAAGTTTTTGTAATCGCTCGTCTTGTCTCGGTCTTTGCATCTATTTGTTTGTGCTTGCGCCGTATGAGCGGAAAACCTAGCCGCTCATCTCAGGCTCGCCGCTCACGCCTGCGACTTTCCTTGATGTTGATGGGTAATAATCATCGGGAGCTGTTGACGCGTCTTGCAAAGAACACGCGTGGTGTTATCGTCGCCTCTCCGCCAAATAAATGTTGAACAGCTTAATTTTGCACTGAGAGTCTGATGGTGCTGCCTTCCTGGGAATGCTCGCGCGTAGTGAATTGTTCTTCGTGTTTCGCGGAATTTCTCATCTCCCCCTCCCCCACCGCAAAAAAAAAAAAATTAAAAAATGAACGAGCCATCTGCATCTTGCCTGAAATGGCTCATGTGGACATCTCTTGGGATTCTCTATCGAGATAAATAAAACAACAAAATTAGGCATTTCGTTGCTTTTTTTTTTTACACAATCTTCACATTTGATTGCTATATTATGTAAAAAAGGAGTAGTTGTGACCATTGGCGGAAGGTTTCATTTTTCCCGGGGGGGGGGGGGGGGCAGCTTTCCGTACCCTCGGACTGTGAGTCCGAGTATAAGCGCTGCTGCGCATAACTGCTGTGGATTCTGATTTCGAGTGAATCCGGCTTGTCCTCATTTCGGCTATTGAGCACATTATCTATATTTATGACATCGCATGCAAGTGGCGATGTTTCCATCCCCAATCAATGTAAACTATTAGAAGAGGCTCTTTTCTCTTCTTTTTTCGTGAGTCGGTAGCATTGCCTACTGGAAAAGAGAAACAATACTAAAGTACGTATCGTTCACATGAATTTCACGCGCCGTTGATAAAAGATTGTGCTGAAGGGGTCACTGAAGTCTGCAGGTATTTTCAGGGTCAAGAAAGCGCTCAAAGAAATTTGAAGCGAGGTGAACATAAAGCAACATCTTGCCTCTTGCCTGGCTGAAGCAAACGTCGGGGAAAAAAAAAAAAAAACATGAGACTGTTGACATGGAGTCTCATTTTGCAGGAATACAAGTTCGAAGTCAAGTATAGGAAAGGGAGCCAGAATAAGAATGCAGACGGTCCTAAGCCTTCTCGGGATGGCCCGAGAAGGCTTAGGAGCACGACACCGGAATGGACGAACACGGATCGTTTGAACGCGCCACTGTTCGCGTGACCGTACACGTGAACGACTAGGCGTTGGTGTCTAGCATGCGGGCGAACATATTCGCTCGCTTCCTCGATTTGTCGCACGCCCATCGGTGAAGTAATTCGGCTGGCAGGCATTAGTGTATGAAAGGTGCGATAAATGCCCGTTTGAATGTTTGCACTATTGTGTTGTGCTTCCTCTAGAGCACTCCACGGGCCGATTTTTGCGGCCCGGGCCCGGCCCGGGCCCGTTTTCACATCGGACGGCCCGCCCGAGCCCGATCAAAACTTTTATGGCGAGACCCGGACCCGGCTCGGGCCCGGAAATAATCTACGTTACCCGCCCGGCCCGGCCCGCCACCCCTTTACCTTAAGCCCGAGCCCGGCCCGAGCCCGACTCGAAACTGGCCCGAACCCGGCCCGAGACCGAAAAATACATGTTTTTAGGAGTTGAGAAGCCCGAGAATAACTCGCGGAGAAGCCCGAGCCCGGCCCGGGCCCGCGTCAAAAAACCCGAGCCCGGCCCGGGTCAAAAAGCACGCGCCGTGCCCGAGCCCGGCCCGAGCCCGTGAAAAAACTGCTCTACCCGGCCCGGCCCGGCCCACGGGCCGGGCCGGGCCCGCGCTTTCGTGTAAGCCCGAGCCCGTGCAGTGCTCTAGCTTCATCAGTCCCAAGAGCACGCGTGAGACCCCACAATATATATTCATTGTACATACACGTCCTTCTAAGGTCCCACATCCCATCTCATGTTCTATCACATGACCGCCATCCCGCACTTCACACATATACACTTTTTCACTTTTTGCCACTTTAACACCCCTCATTCTAATGTCTTAAAAGTCGAGAATTCAGCATTGGCAGTCAGCCTCTAGAATCTATGGGAGAGTACGTTTATCTAGTCCAATGAGTCACAGGGGACCCGGTTCATTAAAAGCATAATTACTAGTTACAAAAGAACAAAACGAGTTCAAGCGCATAGGGCAGGAAATACTAAGTCTTAACCACCAGTTTACCGCTATCCTTGAAAAGAAAAGTGTACAATTACTGCATTCTACCGGTGCTAACTTTTCAACAAGAATTCGAAGATATCAAAGCTTAAGAAGAAGCTAAGGACTACGCAACGACCTATTGAACGAAAAATGTTACGCGTAATGTGAAGAGACGCGTACACAGCGGTTTGGATTAGGGAGCAAACGTCGGAAACGTATATATTATTTTACATGAAGAACAAGAAATGGAGTGGAGCGGGAAATTTGTAGGACAAGTAGCTGGTGGTCAGTGGCGTAGCCAGAAATTTTGTTCGGAGAGGGCCATCAGGTTTGACCTGATGGTCCCCGAGTGGGCCTAGCCAGGTGACGTCGAGATTACTCGCGTCTATTGTGGACCCAATAAAGTTCACTCACTCACTCACTCACTCACTCGGGGGGGGGGGGGGGGGGGCTCAGGTTAAAGCGCGGCCTCCTCCTTATAGAAGTTGTCGAGGGATCAAATACATGATAATAACTACATCGCCAATGCCATTGTATATTAGATGCTGCAAACGAATTATTGAACGCTACGCACTGTCAAGTAAAATATGTATTTTTTCATAAAAGGATATATACGGATGCCCTCAAAATTCTGGAAGAAATAACTGATATCTATGCGGCCGCGTTTTTTTTTTTTTTGTCTATTTAATAAGAAAAGAAAATATCACACGGACATTAGAACTATATCAGTTCGAAACCAGCAAAGCAGTGTATACAGCTGATATGAAGAACGTAAAGGTCATGAAATGAATAAGTTGAGGACAAATATTTTGATGAATCTTCGTCATTCAAGAACCTTGTTTACATTTTTGAACATATGCAACGGCCAGCAAAAAACCTCAATGACGCTGTTCCTCGTTGCAATAGATTGCGCAGGAGCAGCTGTTACCGGTCTTATATTGTAATTACGCCGAGATTATGCTCGCAACAGTGAGTAGAAATAAAAAGTAGGAGAGAGAGAGAGAGAGAGAGAGAGAAGTCATAAGGGAAAGGCAGGGAGGTTAACCATGCTGAGCCCGGTAGGCTACCCTGCATGGGGGAAGGGGGAGAAGGGATTGAAAGAGAAGCAAGAGAGAAGTTCACACGTTGCACATTTACAGTTAAGCGTTCATCGCTGAGTTTCGTCACAAGCGGTCATACAGGCTTGAGCACTTCAAAAAACACAGCAGCGCCTTTGTAGCCCTGCACACAGCAGACGCACGAGGCCACGCGCCCAAGATCTTTTCCTCCGTAAAAGGCCTGTCGTCTAAGTGCCCCATAGCCGTCCGAAGGGCAATCCTCTTATCTTCGTATCTGTGGAAGTCACATAAAAGTAGGAGCTCTGCAAAATATACATTAGAAATGCGAAGATAGAATGGAATATACAAATGCGAAGATACAACTCGCTAAAAGGGAAAAAAGAGTCGCTGGAAACAAAGTTCACTGCTTGTATACACAACACCTCGCAACAAGATATTTAAATATACGTCTAAGTCTCCAATAAATTTACGTATTTAAGCAAACGTCACTGTATATTATGCGTCAAACAAGACAAATAAACACGTTGCGGAGCCAGAGATAGTAAACTTGGCACACAGAAAGACAGATGATCTAGACAAGAACAAAACTATGATCGCAGAAATCGTGATATGTACTTGGGCCATGCAGCGGTCGCGACAGCACCATACATGTAGAATAATAGAGGAATAATGCAGAAATCAGTACGAAAATGTCTAATTTAACTGCCTGCACAGCGGAAGCAATTATTCTGCACCCAAAATAAAAGGATGGTTTTGCTTCGTTTCAAAAATGAAGTAAAAGCAGGTAGCTAAAAAGGAAAGAAAAGGACAAACGAAAGCCACAGATGATGCGGCAAGTTACTACCCAATATCCGAGTGTGTTTTTGGCAAACGCCGCGTGGGCCGGGCTTTCAATGAGCAAGGTCGGTCAACATTGGTTATTGATGTCCTCGTAATTTTCGTATTCGCATGATAATTTTGATCATGATGCTAACTGCTAGAATAAACGGCTAAAATTTCTGCGGTTTTAAAAGCTAACGAACAGTCCTAGGTTTTCATAATTACGAGATTATGGACGTGAAGGAACAGAGCTTCTTATTTGCATTGAATGTTCCTGCTTCGCTATCAAAGGACAAACTTCTCTCGGCGGGGAAGTTGAGCGAAGCGGTCAATGACTTCGGACACGTTGATGCCGACGTCTCTGTGGGTGTATGCAAGCACCAGTCTAACCATGCGTTCCACAGACATTGTAGAGCGCAAGTAGTTTTTTAGTAAACTCTTGTTAAAAAATATTCTCTCTGCGCTGGCAGTGGTCACTGGAAGGGTGACTAGAATCGGGAACAGTTTGTACACATTTACATAGAACCTGCAATCGCAAAGGGAGATGGCATCTATTCCGGTGCTAAAACCTAAACACACTCCTTCGATGTCGTTGGCATCCTTGTTTAGGTACCTTGCACAAACAGTAGGCTGTTCGATTCCAGTGATGTCCGTCGTTTCGTCAGGACGTATGGAGAAGCAGCCTGCTTTTGCAACTAGGCTTTCTTTGATAATTTCGCCCCAAATTTCTATAATTTGGTTTTGTGCATCTGTGCTTAAATACGAGGCATTACTGGGGCAACTTTCCAAATGGTTCTTCAGATATGTATCTCCACAATTAGCTCGTATGCGAAGAAGCGCTCTGAAAATACCTGTATTTTCAGCGGGGCCTATGCTTAAATCCATAGGACCACTGTCCCTGTGGCCAACGAGAGCCAGACCTTGTAGCCCGCAAAAATAATTTCCTCAATAATAGGCCATTTCCTTTCTCCTGTTTTCTCAAATTTTACTTTGCCTGACCTGGTCCAGCTGATCGATCACATTGGGCACGCGTCCTGAAAATGTTTGGAGAAAATTATCAGCTGCTAGCTGACAGTCACGGTGATATTTAGTATTTTCGTGTGTGTGGGAGATTGCGAGCGCGTGCTTTCATTTCTGGAATGGCTTGGGCACGAGAGCTCCAGTGCACGTATGTTGGTCCAAGTTTATAACAGCATTAACCCCATAAAGTTCCAGAATTGAAAATCTTTTAAAGCACGCCTTTGGTGCACCTCAGTGCACCGTCAGTGCACCTTTCGCGTCAAAAGTTTATGAGAACGTTACACCCATACAGTTTCGGAATTGCAATCCATGCACTCCATAGATTCCGTGGCCGCTGCGACATGCCGCAACGCGCCCGCCCCCTATCGAAAAGCCCTTGAAAGTTTGTGCTCGGATGGGGCTCCTTGCGTTACGTGACCCCATTTGCCCCGAAATCCACCCCAGGTGTCATGAATCCAGCCCGAGTTCGCAATGTTCGTGCCAAAATGTCTTTCGAGCGTGAAAAATACATTGTAGACAGAATGCAGAATGATTGAACATAGCTCGCCTACACGAACATGTCGCAGCCTATGACACTAGGACACCTGAACAATGGAACATTCCGCACTCAATAACGAATTATGGTCAACAAATGCTTCGACATACACTTACGACTTTACTCAATAATCTCGCCTTACGAGAAATAGACCTTCTGTCCTTATGCAGCCTGCACAACTACTTTCAGTCAAACTAATCCTTGTTGTTGAATGAGTTTGTTCATATGCAATACTCTATGACTTCCCCCCCCCCCCCCTTTATTTGCTTTAGTTTATGCTGCACTGAATATAGTGCTATGTTATGTTTTTTTCCCTATTTTTCTTCTTGTTTTTGTAAATTGACACCTTCCCATCTGTTTACTCACATGTGAGCGCCCGAGGCCCTCTGTTGCCTTTGATGGGTTTTTGGGCTGGTCAAGTTGCCAGCGTGCAACATTTTATCCAGAACCCCACCATGTAATTCTTTTCATGGGAAATAAATAATAATAATAATAATAATAATAATAATAATAATAATAATAATAATAATAATAATAATTATTATTATTATTATTATTATTATTATTATTATTATTATTATTATTATTATTATTATTATTCCCAGTGTCGGTGGTAGTTTTGGCCGGCGGTGCATGCCGGCACGAAAAAATTTCGGGGGGGGGGGGGGGGCGGGGCTGAACCCCCATCAGCCCCCCCCCCCCCCCTGGCTACGCGCCTGCTGGTGGTCTATTATAGTTACAGGATGAGTAACCAATACTGTTGGTTGTCGCTAATGCATGAGAAAAGCCTTGAATATGTACGAAAACTTCATTGTGTATTTTTTTTAAATTCGTGGTTGTCCTTGGTTGCTCGGGAGCAAGGAAATAAATGTATTCACCCTAGTGGAGAAATTCAAGACCAGAAAGGGTTAAAACAGAAAGCAGCTGCAAAGCTTGAAGTTCATTTTTTTTTATTTATCCGGTAGTAAGGCTATTGAATGAACAATGAAATGCATCATAGGCTTCGCGGCTATCGTCATAGTCACAAAATTATGTTCCGATTCAAGCCGTCAGGGGACATCTACGCAATTGATGCTGTCTATAATCAGGTGCAATAGTGTATAGCAAGGTTGTGCAAGTTGACGGCAAAAAAAAAAAAAAAGGCAATGTACCGTTGGACAAAGAGAAAGAATATAAGTTGCGAAATGATGGTTACATACAACAACCAACATGATAAAACGAGTTCATCGGAGAGCAGTCGCAATCGATGATCTCATAGCTGTCGTCACACAGCGATCAGCATCCGATAAATGCTCGCTGCCTGAAATAATCTTGCAGCTGTGTGTCTTTCTATCGAGCAACGAAAGGCCGCTACGTGTCTACGTATATACGGCGTCCCGTGTAGGTCTTTTCTCATTTAATCTTGTACCCATTACCCAATTTGTTTTGTATTCGATCGTTATCGATTTGTCGTGTATCTGGTGCAGATGTTATTTCACAGCGCCATATGGCGCTAAGGGATAGCCGGCTTGCGCTTGCCTCACTTCTGACGGACAGAATCCCGACCGCAAGACACTATTTCACCAGAACAGCACTTACGGACATGTTTCCGGAGGCATACGTCTTGCAAGGCATCTCACGGAGTTGCTCAACGCTTTACCGGTTGACGAATTGCCGCCAGATGAGAGCGAGTGTTTCTTCATCGTCGACGTCGTCGTCACCAATAAACATCGTCATCTGTGGCGTCGGTGATTAGCGGATGTGATGTCACAAGAAAGCGGGATGTTACATAGATACCCCGGTGCCTATAGCTAATGGATGCTTAGCGCAGTGAAAGTTCGGAGTTGTCTTGGCAGCGGCGTAAAAGTACCTGCTTAAGTAAGAATTTTCGGTGTGGCGCACGGAAGGCCTCAATTGCACGAGCTTCCGCTTGGAAAAAATTAATGAGGTCAGCTTGCACTAAGAAACCGCGTAGCTGGGTGTCGAACAAGGTTTACGAAGTTTTGCTAAGTTTTTGCTATGTATTACTATCTTATGCCAAGATTTGACAGAGTTTCTGCGATGTATTGCTATGTTATGCTAATATTTTAAGAATGTTTTGCTATGTAATACTATGTTATCCAAGTATTGCTATGTATTAATAAGCCATACATGGCCGTTTCGGTTGGTCCCCCACACCAATCAAGGTTCTAATTAGGGACGTGAAAGGCTGGTGGAGAAGCGTGGGCGACCCCCAGCTACGCTGTTTCTACAGCCTTGCACCACTAGTGCAAGCTGCATACGTCTCTCACTGACGATTGTTTTATATTTCCTGCCGAGTTGCCTGTAATAATTAAAAGGCAGGAGAGAAACAAAGAAGCCAGAGAATAAGAATGGCTGTAAGGAACAAGCAACGTAAAATCAACACTCACAAACACACGTATTTATTTATTTATTTATTTATTTATTTATTTATTTATTTATTTATTTATTTATTTATTTATTTATTTATTTATACGAGGCGCAAGTTGGAATCAGTTAGTGCAAGACAGGGGTAATTAGAGATCACTGGGACGGCCTTCGTGCTGCAGTGGACATAAACACAGGCTGATGATGATGATATTTATACGTCATATCAGATCAATCTGTATTCTCCACAATCTTGATGCTCTTGCGTGGTTTATTTCACGTAGACACTCTTGATTTTTTTTCTATAACTTAGCGTTAGTAGCGTGGCCCGTCGATATATTTTATCGATGTGTTACGTTGTAAGGTATAGCGATGTAAAAATGGACCCTTATATGACCAGTAACTTAAACTACTCCGTATATGATACTTGTCTAAGCGCTTCTATCTGCCGCAATCCCAAATCCGATGAGGTTTTCTTTCTTGTCCTCTCTGGCACTGGAACAGTACAGAAATGGTGGCATTTACGTTTGCGCTGCTGCGGAACACCGACGTGACCCAGAACAGGTCACGCACTTATATAGCGAAGACAATAAACATATAGCTGCAGATGAGGAATAACAGCGAAAACAGTAATAATAATAAAAAGTTGGAGGACGCTTAAGCTTCGCCGTTAAGAGTAGAACGCGATAGCGTTATTGGACCCGTTCGCATCGCATCGTTCGCATCCGGCAAATAGGCTTCGTTCACTGCAACACTGAACGTGGGAAAGCCAGCTTACAAAGATCAAGCTTACATCGATCCCGATAAGTCGGCTTCACCTTTAAACAGAAATGCATTGCTGGGAAGACGTTTTTCAAGGGGCAATATAAGTTGTCATATTAAAATGTGAAGGCCCTAGGACCTTTTTCTATTATTTTATTATTTGTTTGCTATTGTCCCGACCAGCGCGCGTTTCCAAAACGCATTTGGCAGGCCAAGTTCCTAATTAGACCTGCCCAGGATGCCAGTACCATCTGGATACGATTTTCGCAAGTAGGCCACCCGAGCGAGCCGGTGTTTTTTTGGTAGGAATGCTGGCAAAAGAGGTTTGTGTTTGAGTTTCCTCGTAATAGAAATTTGTTTTCTTGTACATTGAAATACAGCTTGACGCCACCATGTCTGTGGCTTGTGCATAAGTTGTACTTTACCAGTTTTCTGACGGATTGTGAGAAACTCAATTTTTTTTTCACTAATACCTTGCACCACGACGAAGGGCCTGTGCGGTCGGGGTGGCTCAGAATTATTTTCTCCTGCACTAGGATCTTGCGCCACGCGGAGGGCCTACGCGGTCGAGGTGGTTGCAGATGATTTTTTCCGTCACGGACGCAGACATCCACGCCGACGCCGAATTTTCTTCGACACGGGGCCCTTAACGCTACTGCATTAAAAAATGCGCCGCCGTTCCCTCCGAGTGTGTTTTAATCATGCAATAACATTCCCTCTTTCCTTCATTTTTTTCTTGTTGCCTATAGGACATTCTCGCTTTTGCTATGTTATAGAGCTTCTTATTCATGAAGTCGCATCGCGAGGAATGCTTACAGATCTTTGTATGGCACCTAAGCAGTTAATTTTCGCTACGAATACAGAAGTGAAGGGGCAAAAAAGGATTCTTGGATTAATTGGTCCAATTTGCGCTGAGAGCTGCGATCTTTATTTTCGCACCGCATACACACTCTTATTTCACGCACAATTGCGCAGACAGACTTAAATTGGTCTTTCCAGTTCTTTTATTTTACCTTAAAGAGCTTCATTGAAAATATATATTTCCCGGGTCGTATATAGTAAGCGCTGCTTAAAAAAAAATGTTTCATGCAGTGCCTGCGCGTGTGCTCATCATGTACTCTAAATAGACAGTAGCTACTACCCGTCATTGCTTTCAAAGTGTGCGTGAAGAATTTAGAGACAGTATTTCAAGCACATTGAACAACTTTTATTTAAAATGTTATTTGCTTATCGTTTCGTAATCGTTTTATTCTATGGGGTCAGTTTTTAAGAAATTTTAAACAATGTGCATGGCGTGAATCAACTTCCACCTGCTACACTTACTATATTTAAACTGTTTCTTTTAAATGCAACAAACCGAACCAAATTTGTGCGATGTTTACGAATAAAAAAAAGCAAGAAATCAATTTCCGCGTCTTCATGTATTTAGATAAGAGCCACCGCCAGATGAAGCTATAGCTTTTTCTTAATAGCAGTGCTGGCAGTGAAATGATTGGAAGAAAGGAGAGAAAGAGGAAAGGCGGTTCATAAGTCGTCACTTCCGGGTTCACGGAACATGGCCGTGAACACGTTCCGTCCATTAAGGCGGCGGCGCTACGCCTGCTTCTCACTTTGCTCGTCTTCCATGCTCCCTGTTACGACGCCCTTTCCGGCGACTACTGCAGCTGCTTCTGCTGTGGGTGTCGCTGATTCCCGCTGCCATTATTGCGACGACGTGACAACGAGTGACGATGGGCTTCACCACATTTCTCGGGTGCCGCTTATCGTAATCTCTTGTTTGATTGTGTTTTCTTATTTTTTTCTTCTATGCGCAAGTAGCGATGACCCAATAAGAAGAACGAAGTACACGACACCTTTGCGTTCACTCGTTATCTCGTTCTGTTGCGTATAGTCGTATTGTTTCGTTTCACGTTGACTTTTTGAGCGTGTTGCTTTCACCTTTTCGTGCCCTCTGCATGGCCCGCGTTCCCAAACTTTCTGTCATTTCCGGAACTCCCGTTAGTTCTTTTTTTTTTTACCTTTAACGTATTCTTACTGCTGCTTACATTTCTGCTGCGTTAGCGTCTGCTTTACGCCGCCTTTTATGCGATGTGTACCCGAAATTGTGGGCGGCCTGTGTGCGTCGTAGATTCATATTTACGAAACGGGCTGCCACTTCCCGGTCTCCCCGATTTCGTCGTGTACGTGATAGCCGTCACAGAGAGCGAGCGAGAGAAGCAACGAGCCATTTTTTATTCACCTTAGTAGCGCACATTTTGATTAACACATATAGCTGCAAAGTCTGGGCGATGAATCATAATCATCATCAAAGTCAGCATCGCCAGCACCACCATTATCATCATCATCACCATAATCATCACCACCCTATCACCGCACTCAGGCCACCAAATCCGGCGCCATCGCAACGTGGTTGCGAAAAGAAAATCTATTAAATTATGCGGAATGTGCTACGAGGCAACGAGACGTAACATGACACGTGCCTCGCGGGGTATATTAGATTGCTTTGCAGTTGCTAGGCGCTGGAACGCTATTTTCGACAAGGAGAAAGTAAGGTTTTCGGCTCCGTGCAGCTAGATTTATCGTCAGATAGAAATCATAACGATTAGACGCTTGCACTGGCTCCAGAGAATGACAGTGAATGAGCTGATTTAACACGTTGTTATACGATTTCAACACATCTTAAGTGGACACAACCGCCTTGCCTCGTGTCAGCGCTTTCATTGAGGAAATACACAGGAATTCTCGCCAGCCATCGCAGTTAGATCTAGTTCGTTGTCAAAAGCGACGCCTCTTGCTCATACCAATTCGAATAACACTCTTGGCATTGATTTGATTTCGTGGCTCTAGCAAGCTCTACAAGCCTCCGTCCATGCACATTGTGACACGACGATAAGTTAATGTGGTCATGCACCACAGCTCTGGTTTCATGAGTTTGGTGTCTAATATACTGAGAGTGTCCCAACCAGAGAGTCAGACCAGTTTTATTTCCCGCTATCTATCCTACCATTTTCGTTGGCCGATGGAGAAGGTAGCTAAGCCTAAAAATGTGCGCCTATAACCTCGTTCACGGCGCTCTCCGAGAGAAAAAAAAAATCGTTTAGTATTTGCCTGCATTTATTTTCCTTGTATAATCATAGTATAGATGAGTTCTGCGCGAGCTTTTATATCGTGTATAAATGTGTGTGTGTGTGGGGGGGGGGGGGGGGGGGCGACTTCGTGCCTCGTTTCTCTCCGTCGTTAAGCTTTGCAAGAAGTCAAGACAATCAAGGAGGGAATGCACTAGCGGCCTGTGCAATACTCTCCACTTCCTGCGCCAGATTCGATGCAGGCAGCTATACTGCACAGAATACATACCGTAAATGTATACTGCAACGGGGTCCTCTCTGTGTGCTTGAACTTCTTGTTTGCACCGCGAATGAGGGGGAACAATCGAGACGATCACTACACTTCGTATGCAGAGGAATAATGGGTGCAACGACCTCTTGCTGCGTGTTCTGCATAGCGAAAGCCTGCGAAACAGCGCAAGTGGGGATGGCTCGTATTTCTTCGCAGGCATCGGCGGCGAACGAGAGAACGGCCTGCCCAAGGGGGCTGTTCGGATTTCGCGTGCGCTTTGCGGAAAGGACGGACACTCCGTGTCTCGAATAACGCTCTCCACGGCGTTGTACGAGCGAGAAAAGAGAAGACCAAAAGGGCAAACGAGAACAGAGAGGAAACACGTTTTGCCAGAGCTGCACTGCGTTTCAAAAAAAAAAAAAAAAGGAGAACATGCGGCGTTGTCGGAGCTGTATGTAGCGAGCCCCAGCCAATCGAGGGACGCCTTCGCACTGCTGTTCACGCATGAGGTAGAAAAGACGAGATCTTGGCGAGAGCTACACTTTCTAAAGTAAACAATAAATGAAAGACACGTGATTCGCTGTCGAAGCTATATACTAGCGAGCGCCAGCAAATGACGAGCTCGAAACACAGCGCTGCTCACATTCCCGACTGGGTAGGCTCACGTATGATGGCCATTCACCACAGCCATTCATGGCATATCCAAAGCGCCACCTAATTACGAATCGCCATTTGTCGTAGCAGAATGATAAATCGCTCCTAATACTTTTCACAATCGCAATGACGAAAGGTAAGTACTAAAGCAACAAGGTGTAACAATGAAAGAATACCAGCCAGACAGAAAGCTGTCTTAGTACTCAGCGGCCACTCAACTTTGGTATCATAAAATAATGAGAGATAATAATCACTATTGTCTTCAGCGCCACCATTGTTGTTCACTTCCTCATCATCGCTATTATGGCAACTGCAGAAGGAAGGCATTTCCCGGCGATTTCCCATCATACTGCTCTTGCTTTAGCCGACCCTGTCCTATTGTGGCAGGTCTGCTAACACCAGTACCCCTCCCCCCACCCCCCCTACTACTTTTCTGTCATCCTCGGCTGTCGTTTCTCGTCATTTCGCACAAATTAGGTCGCTCTTGTTCATAACCGTTTATCGGCTCTACGCATTTCCCAGCCTGTCAAATCCCCTTCTTCGTTTTTGTGGCAGAATATTCTCTCCATAATCCGTACCACTGTCTTCATGTTCGTTCAGTCGCTCGTTGCGCGGTACACTTATCTACTTCTCACGAAAAACTAAAGAAACATGTTAGCTGTCAACCGTGCAGACTAGGGTTCGCACTTTCTTTCTTTCTTTCTTTTTTTTCACGGAGCCCTTTCAAAGTATCGTAGCTTCTTACCAACCAGTCTAAATACTCATTTGGTGAACTTGGGCCCCTAATTAACTCTTGCAATCTTTATCGAACAGGAAGCCGTACAGAATACCGAGAAGAGCGTACAACTAGCGTCAAGTGCTGGCCATTTCCTCTCCGGTCAGTGCGACTCCGCTTAACCCGTCCGCAAAGGAAGTTAACCATTACACAACTAACAAGTAATGCTTAACTACGGGACCAACGCACGGGAAGCCGAAAACGGGAGCGCAGCAAAGAGAGACGCCGGATACATACTGAGTGCCCGCACGGCTCTCCACGTTTTCCTCCCTCCATTGAGCAGCACAACACGAGCCCCTGCGGACGTTACACCAGAGTACGCCCGGCTCGTTGATCCGTAGTAACGGACGCCGCTATCTAGAGAGACCAGATTGCACAGGGCAGTTACGAAACGAGGGGCCCTCCATCCTCGCTAGCGAGAGATTTGCGAAGCAGATATCGTATAGAAGAGCGCCGTATCTTGGTCCATAGTAGACGAATAGCGTCTATTCAGCAAACAAGAACATTCTCTTCAGTATAACCTAAAGCTGGTCTCTTCTTCCAGTCAGTGAATTTAGGAGCGGGGGAACCCCGCCACATTCACGGGCAGTCACACTATCACAGCAATGACGAGTCATGTCCAGTCCTTTATTCTTCTTCTTTTTGAGGTTTTACGTGCCAAAACCAGTTCTGATTACGAGGCACGCCGTAATGGAGAGATCCGGATTAATTTTCGACCATCTGGGGTTCTTAAACGTGTACTACAACGCAAGCACACGGGCGTTTTTGTATTTCGACTCCATCGAAATGCGGCCGCCGCGACCTTATGCTCAGCAGCGCAACGCCTTAGCTGACTGTGCCACCCCGGCGAGTTCCAGTCCTCTATGCTTCCACGTCAACAGTGGTGCAACCTTCATAGCAATAGTGAATTAATATATTCTGGGCGAGCCGCTCAATTTGTAACGCTATATGAAATATTTTTAGTTTGTTATTGTTCTTTATGCGTTGAGCTGGCGCAGTCACTTGGTCACGTATGCGTCAGCTCAATGATTTGAAGGCATATAGTAAATTAAAAGTTTGTCATATAATGTTACAATTAGAGCTGGTCAACCACTATAAACCTATGTGCTATTGCTCTGGCGCTATATTCTTGTTGCTCTGGTGTACAAGTGAAGTACTACGCTTCCCGTGGCGTGTATTCTTTCAGCCGAGAAAAAATGGCGATGGAGCTGCAACGTCAATTGCACGTGAACGTTCTGCAGATATAGCACTATTTTCGGTGTCCTATTTACTACGCAAGTAAATACGTTTGGTGCATGGCACCAGAAGTATAAACACATTTTCATTTTGTAATTTACAGCTTTACGCATGGACTGATTCTGCACGAAGTTCCTCGAGCGCGAGACCAACGAAATAATTCGCACAAGATGAACAGTGGGCCTCAATCTACACTACAAGCCATTTTTCTTGGCCAGAAACAACGCTGAGTCACAAAGTTACACCTTGTTAAGGTAAACGCCGACAGGGAAGGACTTTTTTAACATATCAGACCTGACGAAAATGGGTCATGCATGAGATTGCGAGCGAACATTATGCTAATGCAAGCTCAACCATGGTCAAAAGGTGTCATTTTTTTTCTGAGGAACAGTGATTAATTACGCAGTCCGCTGGCTTTCCCCGTAATTACTTTTAACCTCGACAGTTAAGTTTGTCGAATGCAAATTATTTCCGGTAACGAAAGTAAAACAAATACAAAAAAAAATGTAGGTCCAATCCACGCTGTGAAGGTGGATTTTCACGAAGCTGTTGAGATTCACCAAAGGAATTATTAAAGAAAAGAATATGCGGTAAAATGCAGCGTATGAAATTTATTTTATTGCACAACGACATTCAAGGCTGCTTTTTGGTCACTGTGGCACACACTTATGTTCTCTGTTTTGATACTTGAAATGTTCTTGGCCAAGGTCCGCACACCTCGAAACCAGGCACGGCTTGTCCGGGAATGCACCAGCGAGAACGTTCGAGGGCACTGCTTTTCTTTGCAGCGTTCTGTACGGCGGAGATGCGCGACAAGTAGTCACGGAACCACAGGTGATCACACACAGCGGCGCTTGCGCTGTTTTTATTTTTTTCTTGGAAAACAAACGCTCGATCGGATGTGTGGCGAGAGCATTTTCTGCGTGGCGAAGTTATGGCAACGAAGATATGCTGTTTTGTGCCTTCAATTGCTTACGACAGGGACCTTATCATCCGTCATGTGATTTTTACGCTTGTTTTGCGCTTTTTCTTTTGAAAAGCACCAAGTTGTTGCGGTGTGTCAGATTTCGATGTAGATATGCTGTTTTTGCCCTAAATTTTGGCGGAAGTTTCTTGCTGGGCACACGGAAGAACCGTTGGTTGGTAGAGGTATATAACTTCGCTATAAAAAAAAATCAGTAGACCCTCCCCAGTCGAGAAGATGGGGGTAAGCGAAGCTAATGTGTTTCTTTGGTGTTCCTCCGAACGAATTGCACTAACGAGTACCACGTTGTGCTCGAACTACAACCAGCCACACGCACTGCAGCCGGCTCCAAAGTTCCGGTTGAGAAACTCGCGTTGAAACCTGGCCGTCGCACCGGGAAAGTTGGCGCTAGCGTTGTCGAGGCGTGCACCACCGTTGTCGGGTTCCTGAAGGTCTGGACGATGCTTACGTTTGGCCTCAACATCGCGCTCCCACAACTCAAGGTCGGTGGCTCTTGACGTTTGGCCTTATCATCGCACGCCCTCAACTCGGGGTCCGCGGCTTTTCGCTGACGTTTCGCCTGGGCTTCGGAAGCCCTCACGCTAGAATCGGCACGTCGACGACGAGCCCTTTCCCGATCGCGTTCATTCTGGATAGATTTCCAGGAATTTTCTTGAAAATTAAATCTGTCCGTTGCGTAAGACAATGAATGGCTCATACCCCCGTAAAAGCGGCCTCCCCCTTGCGACGACAGAAGAGAAGTGAAATTCTACGATGGAATGATTAGCGGCAACGCAGCCAGCTGCGGAAGCAGACGACGACGTCGAACGCGGGAGCAGTGGCACGAGCGCGTGACGAGCACGAGCCACCTGTGTAGCTCTTAGAGCAGCTGTTTTTTTTTTTTTTTTAGCGTTACATCGCTGGCCCGGGCTAGCGTATGCAAGCTTCGCTTGAAAATATAACCAAGGAGAGAGAAACTACCGGAACGTTCAAAGCATTAAGACAGGCTAATGATGGCATTGTGAAAAACAGTGTATAAAGGGATCTCTGTAAATTAAAATGACGTAGGGTCTCTGCATCTGCATATTTCATTTTATTAGAGAGTAAGTAAAATTGTCCTGTCAGTTATGCAAAGGAAGTGTTTATCTTTTATGTTTGCTTCTTGAAATTGCATGTACGCCGAATCACATTGTCCTCGGCGTTTAGATAAGCAGAACGTCTTCAAAATTTCGGTCGATGAATGCAGCTACAGCGTAATAAACGAAGCCACAAGAACTTGTCAAGCCACTAGCACTAAGATTAGACAAATCCATTTATACTAACCATCATTTCCATGACAGCTAAATGATTTCGGAGTCACAGTTCCCTCTAGTAATAATAATATTAATAGGAACAGGCATTTAGACAACAAACCACTCTCGTAGGACCTACGGCTAGGGGCATGGCCGGAATGTTGGCAGACGATGGAGGCAATGCGTGCTCTTTCACGTTTCTAAGGCGACATGGGCCTGGACTCATGCTTGTGATGGTAACATTTATGCACCATGTGTTCTTTCATCTCGTTTCTCCCATTATCATCCCCCATTATGACCCTCGTTCCTTTCCTTGCGTAGAGTATAGCAGGCCAGATACTCCATTTTCCGGCCGACCTCTCTATATTTTGCAATCAATAAAGTACTTCCTCTTCCATGACCATCAGTACTCTGATTACCGCACTTATGCTTCGCACTTGCTCTTTTTTTTTCTCCTTTGTCGACTTATGCTCTTCTTTGGCCTTCCCGGCCACCTCTCCGGTTTCCTCGCACCTTTTTGCGACAGACTTCATGCTTTCTCGCGACACGATTGGTTTCTTACTGTTCACTGGCTCCCACACTCCTACCTTCTCCCGTATCGGTATCCGCACTTGCCTCCACTACTGCCACCACTTACAAGATTTCCTTCCCTACGGCTACTGAATTTGCGGTTCCCGAATATACTCTATACCATGGCACCGACTGCTCTCGACTTTCCCGTTGAATCAGTGCCGCAGCCGAGCGAACACCCAACGACCTTTGTCTGCCGGCTTTTGAGAGGCGTACTCGCAATCTGTGGGCGAAGAAAGAAGAAAGAAAGAAAGAAAGAAAGAAAGAAAGAAAGAAAGAAAGAAAGAAAGAAAGAAAGAAAGAAAGAAAGAAAGAAAGACGCTGAAGCATTCAAAAAATAAAAAGCACAGACGATCACACCAAAAGCTGTAGAAAAATGCTGAGATTGGGCAATTCCGGCCTGAGTATCGCATTTCCCCGTGGAGAGAATCAAGAGCAAAAAAAGAAAGAAAGAAAGAAATGAATCAGAAAACGAAAAAGGAAAGAAAATCCGTGGAGTGAGCAAGCTAGCGCCGCAGAAATAATCCGAAGACTTGCGCAGAGACTTAGGAATCAAAGCAAGGATGTTAGGAAACAGAGGAAAACAGCCAGATGAAAGACCCCCGTTCCAATCGGATGAACAACGCAGTCGCACCTAATACCATGACACCTGCGCAAGAAAGGAACAAGGAAAGTTATACGAGCTGGGTGCTGAAAGGTGCAAGAAGCCCATCGCTCTAGCCCGGAGTGCAGCCTGGTTTCTCTCCTCATCGCGTCCGCCCACATCTCTCGCTGCTCGTCTCGGCTTGCAAAAGGAGATTTGCTCCCGAAAATCTCTGCTTTCTTGCGCCGGCGACGGCAACAAATAAGAAAAAAAAAGGAGCAGGAAATAACTGTGAGAAGAGACGTCGGCAAGAGATGGAGATACGAGCTCATCACGGGTGTAATCTGAGCGCATCTTTCAAAGGAGCCGCCTACAGTTTGCACTTCTCTTTCTCGGTCCTATTCTCACCAATGGGATCGCTGCTCATTGGTTCGTCTCCGGCTGACTGTGCGAACGTGATCGGGTATATTATTTTGCCCCTTGGCACTTCGTGATTAGATTAGACTCGGCTGAATTAGAGCTGGGGACACGTCGCCCCGATGAAGTCAACAGACGCACGTATACTCCATGTGCTTATTGTTTTTTAACTTGTTATCTATGTTGCATCGCGAAATCTGTCTCTTCGGCGCTTCCAGTGGACTCTTGGAATTCGCAGATAATGTAGGGCCTCCATCGCCTGTCCCGATACTCTCTTATCTCCAAGCACTGTATAACATGTAGCGGAGTCTACCTCGCTTTCGAAGTGTTTCCATTAGAAGGGCAAATTACACTTTAACCTTCTGATTAAAAAGGTGGGTGAGTGAGTGAACAAGTGAATGAATGAATGAATGAATGAATGAATGAATGAATGAATGAATGAATGAATGAAATATTTCCTCTGCAGGCCGAGTAAAAACCACAGAGCGAAGGCTACTTTCAGTTCAAGTGCTGTGAAGGTATGAAAGCGTGGAATGTCTTTGCTTGTTGGTTGGCTGGTCGTTCCTCAGTGATATGCGCATGCTATCCAAAAAAAAAAAAGAAAGAACAAATGTGAATCCCTCTGCATCTTCAAAGTATTTCTCTCTCTAATGGTCATATATCTGCATTGCAAGGGGCTTCATTGACTCCTTTGCACAGGAGTCAATGTTTGCGGACAGCTTGACATTTTATCGCTAATTTCCGGCCTTTCTTTTTTTTTTCCTCTCAGTATTAGACTTCATATTCACGCTTGTAATTTCCACTCTAGTTCAAACTAGCATCAAGGACACATGACAGTATGCTTTGCCGCGCATCCTGAGTGGTGTAGAGGCGAAAGTTTTAGACAGACACACATACAAAAAAAAGGGGGGGGGGAACGGGTCCTTGCATTAACATATCACTCAAAAAGAAATAATGATGGATCTTCTTCGTGCCTCTACGAAAATGTGAATATAAAAGACAAGGAAGCGCTCAGGAAAGCTCTGGTATTTTTTTTATGTAAAGCAACGCATCATACTTCCTAAGACTATCGCGCATTCCCTTCAATACGGCAGATATGTCTACACCGATTTTACAGAGAACATCTTTAATAGCGCCACTACGGAAGCACAGCAGTTCAATAAAATTGCGCTGTTGGTGATATGATGATCTTGCGCCGGTCCGTTTGACTCTAGCTCTTAGCGGCATCTGTTAGGCTGACGTCGACGTTTTACGGTATCGCGTCACGGGACTTTTGTGTTAGAGAGAGTGTGATGGAGGTATTGTGTGAAGTCGTTCTTTCCGGCTGAAATCCTCGATTGATCCGACAGGTGATTCTCATCCGTGTAATCAGCTCACGCTTGTGTTCTCTATGCTGCGCCACACAGATAATCCAGTTCCTATCAAAATATAGACAAAAACAGAGAAACTACTTTAACTTTCAAACGTATACACCAAGACTACGTGCCGTGTGGAAGTTTGCAGTCTCCGGGACGATTACGTGCATGGGCTCGCGAGTTTCACGCCACGCAAGGACATTGCACGAAGCTGGAAATGGCGGGAAATTTGTCCAGCGGCCACACTCGCACGGGGTTCATGCTTTCTAAACTCGACTAGAGCAAATGGTATCGAGTCTGCTTCCGAAGCTAGTATAAAACCTTAGTTACCCCGGTATTTCGAGAGAAAGACTGCATCCGCGTCATAACAACACGCCGGAAAGCTCACTGAACGCTCAGTGTAGATTACTATAATGAAGAAAAGATAAAAGACGAACTAGATGGAGCAGCACTAATAAAGAACTAATAATGAAATGGTGCCAATTCGGTGAAGCCTCCTTTTCGCAAGCGGCACTTTGAAGCACTGATTCATGTGCGGAGCGATAGCGAAAACTAAACAAGGTCAGGAATCAGTGCCGTACCGTGTCCGAGAAAAGGAGTGCTCCGCCAAAAAAAATGAGAAAGACGTATCTGTCCCATTGAGTGCACATCTGAGCTATAGTTCTTTACTTATCACGGTGAAGTAACAGCACGAACATCGTACAACAGCATAACGACACAGGATGCGGCGTTGTCTGCATCCTTTGTTCGGGTGTTGTTCTATCGTTGGTGTTTTCCCTTCACCGCGATCCGCTGCTGGGTTGCCACCCAGAAGCGATTACTTATCATCTCCACAATTACCATGACGGTTCCTCGAACAGAGAAGAACGCCCAGCCCCTTGAAGGAGGACTCAGACATATTTTCACACTGTGAAAACCTTACCACATAATTCTCGCACGTACAAAGATCAAGCTCACCAAATACGAAGGGTGGGAAACACCTTATAGGTCATGACGTCATGACATCTTGACACAGAGCGAAATTAGCTGAGGGGGTGGGAGAGACAGAGGTACTTTGTAAGGGTATGCCAGCAAACGGGAATGATAACCAGGACCCTTCCTGCTCCTTTCTCTGTGTCTTCCCTCGCGATTTCTTCCAGTTGTCCTTTCCGTTTGCTGCCATATACTCTTCCGCTGCGGCCATATACAAAGTACCATGTGCGAACTCGCCCAACAAGCCGCTTTTATATGAGAGGGAATAAACTCAATACAGATCAGCGCGGGAGTAAGACCCTGGGTTCCTTGCAAAATCACGAGATGGCGCTCGCTTCCGCGCATACGCGGCAGCGGCGGCGCCAGCCGTGCGTGGTAAAAAAAAGCAAAGAACCAAAAAGCTTTCATCCACGGCTGCACGTTAATGAGAAAGTAAACGCTTCTTGTAGATAGAATGGATTCGAATTGCGCTACGTAGGTATGTGCATGCTGCCTCTAATATCATGAAGCGTCCAAGGCGTGCGTCGTGCTCGCTAGTAGTCGGCAACGCCGCTTAAAAAAAGGCTGGGTATAATTTCTGAGCGTGCGTGCGTGAGTTCGGTTCGGGCGGGCGGGCGGGCGGGCGTTTGTACGTGCGGGTGTGCGTATGCTCGTGTTTCGACTCTTTACGCACTCACACAAAGCTTCGCTGAATATAGATTCCAACTCGTTGGATCTGCGGCAATTTTTTTGTTTGACGCAGCCTTGTTTTTGTTCTATTTCGTCCGAAGTAGGGTGTAATAAACACATCAGCTCGCTTCTAGAAAGGAGGGAGCAGATACCAGGGAGCGATTTTGCATTAACTTAAGTTCAACGCACGTCTCGACAGTTGCTCGCAGGGAAACACGCTTGTTTGTACAAGATCTTTGCGAATCTAACTTCCGACTTGCCGGTGATGGCGGCGAAGCAGAGGAATTACCTTAATAATAATAATAATAATAATAATAATAATAATAATAATAATAATAATAATAATAATAATAATAATGTAGCGCACACCGACGCCGCAGCGCGGGGCGCTTCGTTCGGCGCTCTCAGCTGGTGCCTTGGCGCCGGCTGTCGAAGGAGAAAATAAAAGAAGCGCAGCGCGTGCTCGGGGCGCAAGCTCGGCACGCGCAGTGTCGTTCTAAAAGCCAGCCACGCTGGTCGTCGCAGCCCCGTCGCTCGGCTCGCCGCCTTCACCTTCTGAGTAGGGACGACGGCACGGCTCGTACAGCCGCCGTCACGTACCTCCTACATTGGTGACCCGGGAGAACGCGCGTTCCACCGAGCGACACGCTGCCATGGCTCACTGACCGGAGCCGCAGTTCGACCCACCACTGCCGCCGTTCTCGTCCAGCTACGTCGGCGCATGGTTCGCTCAGTTCGAGGCCGCTCTGGAGCTTAACCACATCTGGATCCAGGAGTTCAAGCACGCGGTACTCCTCGACATCCTGCCGCTTGCTCTCCTGCTCCACCTCGGCGTTCCATCGGCTGGCCCGCGCCCGTATACGACGAACTGCGGCAGCGCGTGCTCGACTTCTTCGGCGCTGCCTACCACCCTGTTCCAGTGGCTGACCGCACGGTGCGCGAATCGCTGCCTGCGTTCCCACCGCCCGCGCTACCCGCATCTCAACCTGTGCCCGGAAGCCACCACCAGGCAAGCCTTCCTCCCTCGACTTGCCCCGATACCGTCTCGGCGACAACCCGATGCGCTACCGCACAGTCCCCGGCCTCCGGCTCTCTCCAGGGGTCTCTTACGTGCGAGTACGCGCATAATGGCGTCAACGAGGGTATCGTCACGACCATGACACCGGCCACGTCATCGCCTTTCTCGCCCCCAACGTTGGCAGGCGACAGTGGAGACATCACCGACCCAACGCCGGCTACCGTGCCGCATGCCATAGGGTCTGTCTCCAACGCCATCGCTCCTGCATCAACGGTACCCGACCCTACCACGCGGTCTTCTGAGCCGGTCTCCGAGGCGGCGTGCGAGCTCGGTACCGCGCCGATCCCACTGCCTCCGACTCTGCCGGCTACCACCACCGCGGACACGGGTCACGACCTTCAGCGACCCTCACTGCATCCCACGTCAGGCGTCCTCAACGAACCACCGGACGCTCCTGCAGGCCTTGACCCCCCTTTGCCCGGTCAGCTCGTGGCGCACTCGCGACGTATTCCGTCGCTATGTACCCTGCCAGGCTGCGCCGCGTCCACCTGCACTGCTCGCGTCGTGGTCCGCCCAGCCCTTCAACGCCATCGGTCGTGCGCGCACCCTACGCGCCACGTAACGGTGCGGCACGTAATACGCCGCCGACCACGCTCGCGCGGGTACCGCCGGCGTACCATTCGCCTCACAGGCCTCCCCGTTCCTCCTTCAAGACGCATGGGTCGATCATTATATCGTCGGCTGGACGCGCCCCTCCCAACAGCGTCCGTTCTGCGAGTCCCTCGACCGTTGCGGAGCTCCCAGTGCCGCCCGCCTGAGTAGTGGTGGCGACCCGGTGCCTTCAAGTTCACAACTCGGACTGGCTACGGACAATGTTCAATCGTGATTTAACCGGCTTGTCTTTTCGACGTTCCGTCTGGGCGGGGGGCCCTGTAGCGCACACCGACGCCGCAGCACGGGGCGCTTCGGTCGGCGCTCTCAGCGGCTGTCGAAGGAGAAAATAAAAGAAGCGCAGCGCGTGCTCGGGGCGCAAGCTCGGCACGCGCAGTGTCGTTCTAAAAGCCAGCCACGCTGGTCGTCGCAGCCCCATCGCTCGGCTCGCCGCCTTCGCCTTCTGAGTAGGGACGACGGCACGGCTCGTACAGCCGCCGTCACGTACCTCCTACAATAATAATATCAGAAAGAAGAGGGAAAGCAATTGCGGCAGGAGATAACAACTGTAAGTTCGATGAGATCTAAAGAGACATGTAGCTGTAGTAATCGGATACGCAGGTCTCGTTCTGCGTTCGACAATAGAATGTCCAATGGAACAACCAGAACACATGGATCTTTCTGTTTGGTTTATTTCGATTTTTTTTCTCTTTACTGATAGATACAAAGAAACGAAGAATTTAGAAGTTCCTATTTCCTCGCGATTTCGAGGACTAGGAGAAGTTGGCTGGAAGTAAGCATGGCACTTTCTCGGCTGTAGTAATCCCACCTTAGACAACAACCAAGGAAGATTTCTCCTAGTAACAAAATTTTCGATTTATTCACGTATTTATGGGCGTGCATGACCGAGGTTCTCTCTCAACACTGTCGATTTGCCAATATTCATTATTATGAGAAATGCTTGAGCATGGTTTAGGCGCTTGGTTTTCAAGTAGCGACACCCCAGTCTTCCATGCAAGCGAAGCTTCAATTTAGGCATGTGAAACACAAGAACACTTTGATCTGGCCGCCACTCAAGTGACTCGGATTAAACTCGAGTTCAATCCTAGCAGCTGTCAGTGCACGTTCTTGATTTAGGCATTCAATTCAGCGCTGTGTTTGTCGTCCCACACATCTGAAAGCATTTCTCTCGGTTCGTTCCCTCTTCAACCGTTTTCCTTAAAAGCTCGTTCGCTCTACAGCTGGACCATTTCAGAGCGCAGTACAGACACGCCTGCTTAATTCGTGTGTTCCTCTACAAAATGTACGAGAAGACGCTCTGGCTGGTGCCGCAAGAATGACAATTTACTCCAGATGCGAAAAACCGATCTTAAGATAAGAGCCCCACTTTGTCGTCGAACAGACGTTTCTGTAAGAAGACGGAAATAATTACTCTTTTTTGCATCCACGTAGAGACGCTTACATTCCGCGCACTATCCCACGCAAACAGGAAGCACGTGACGCCACGCAAGCCACGGCATGAATGGAGACGAGCTTCAGAGCACTTTGTCCGCTTTTGTTGGCCCTACTTTTACCGCATTCAACCGCTCCTCCAGCACTCCCAGAGGATAAGCCATATTGCAACTCAAGCAGTAAAATAAGTGAGGCCGTCCAGGAGAGGATTGCGTACAGCACAAGGCAGAGGGCGAGTAATAGAAACTGCATTCGACGTGTCGAGAACGCAGGTCTCTCGTGGCGCCACGAAAGAGGCGAATTACGCCAATCGCACTTGGCAGCCAGCGTGACAGACGGCTTTTGCGAAGATGGCGCCGCCAACCTAAGCCATTTGGGTTGCTCGAACAGGCAGGTGTAAGGAGTAGCGCGTTGCATCCCATCTCCCAGGTAGAGCTCGACTCGCGACTGGGAGCACAAGTCGGGATTAATCCATAATCCTCCTTCCTATTTTACCTGAGCCTCTTCGAAGAACAGATTCCTTGCTGTACCAGTTGCTCTTCTTTTTGGTAACCCAGGTAAGTTGGGGGCCGTTTAATTAGGTTCCTCGAAAACAGGAGGATGATACCTTATTTTTTTTTCTCAGTAGCATTGCTCTCTCTTCATATGTATTATTGCTCTTCCCTTTAAATATATCTTACTACTCGCCCGTTTGACACAGGGAATCGTTGTCCATGTTAGAGATTACTTGGGGCACTTTTCCTACATGGCGTTCTCGTCAAGTCGAATGTCCCCAAAAGGAAAAGCCTTAGTTGAGAGTAGCATAAGACAACCGTCCTACATTTGTTTTAGATTCTTGATGTCTTTGCTTTAGCTGAACTCACACGACGACGCTCAAGTTACACCAGCCCATAGGGCGCCCTGCTAGCCTGCGGCTAGTCTGTTGATGAAACGTCCTCCGTCAGACACCTGCGGGTTTATAAGATAGGTAGAACCAGCCCACGAAGTGTTTTCTAATGATAGTTCTCTTGGCGTCTCCAGTGATGGATTATTGTCTCTTGCGAGCAGCTGCTCGAATGCATTCAGGAGAGCAGCACATGCGCCTTAAATCCATACCCAAGAGTGTGGAGAGAAACTATTCTTCAACGCCAACGAGAAGGTTGGTCTTCTTACAGCGTCGGCTGTTAGAAAGAGTCCATACATATGTCTCTCGTCTCCTGTCCTGTCTGGGTGCGCCTCTACTTGTGGCACACTGTGCGCATGGAACGTGCAGTTATCAGCGGCAGGCGTTAGGAGTCCATCACCCTTTGCATAATGAAAGCCTGCAGCTTAACTTCGAATGATCTTCGCAGGCAGAAGGTGAGATGTATAGTGCTAAAACTTCGCACGCACTGAATGGTGCAACACCCGCGTTTTGCAATAAACTAGAGGCAACATTTTACACAGGTGATCTATTTTCCGCAGAACGCTTCGCCTTTATTTACCCAGTCGCATCTGTAGTACCTCTAGACACTCGCCGATAAACGCCCTACACGACAGCGATGTTATTAGGCAAGCGGCGCGCGTGTGTCCGCTGTTCTTTCTTACCGTCTTACTCTGGGGCAGCGCTCGAGAAGCGACCAAAGAAAAGGAAAAGAAGAAGACGAAATGTATTTGCTTCACTGCATCTATAAATTGAGCGATGTCGTAACGCCCCCCCAATGGGGGTCAACACCTCTTTTACCGTTCCTAGTTTCATCTCTCGTCGTTAGACGGCGCGTTATAAAGTGGGTGAACTGCTGCTTACGCAGCAAGGAACACGTTCATCCCTGCGGGCATACAGGAGCACATGAACACACACACGCACGCACACACGCACTGAGCGGTGTATAATATTTTGCCATACCATATTGGATTAAATAGTCATGCTCACTCGAATTGAGGACGATGCATCGGGGTTTACGGCAGTCGACATAGCCGCTTGCAGCCCGCAGGCTGCTGTCAATTACGAGAAGAAACCAACCAAAACAAACTAAAAAAAAGAAAGCCGGGAAAATTCAAATTTGTGCCGCGGGCGACTTTGTCGTCTGGTTTTACTGTGCTTTTCGTCAGAATTCCTCATTACGTCATGCCGCCTTCCTTCCACCACGCTCTCTCTTTCCTATTGTACGCGTAGATAATACCGCAGGGAAGATATGCGCTGAGATTTTCACAACACTCCTTGTCCGCTTTTGCGACAAGGAGTGTTGTCGTCGTGTTGTCCGCTTTTGCGACCAGGCAAACACACTACCCTTGCCTACATCCCCTCCCCACTCCCCTTTCATTGCAACATTTATTGCGACGAGCTTTCTTTGCCACATTTGGGCACTATGAGTCCTCCCCATCCACCCACCATGTTTACTACCTTATGCATTTGTGTATGCCTACAAAATATAGCACCTGGGAGTGTCTGCTAACGCCCCTCACAACCGTGGTGACAGATGTGGAACGTTCGTTCTACGGCAGGAGTCGCGCGGTACGTGATCTTAGGAGCTGGCAACTCGAAAATAAACCTTCAATTGCAACTCCAGATATGCTTATAGGTTAGTTATTTGGGGGATTACACCGCAAATTAACAGCTCCGTATGCTAGGACATTCCTATAGTTTGATTTAAGCTGTTCCATTTCTTTGGCGGCAAAGCGGAATCGCAAGCCCTAAATGTGAAAGAGGACACGACTGATATCCGTGCGATTGAGAAAATTCTTTCCATGCAAATATAGAGCAACGAAATCTCTCCTACCCCAACATCGCTTGATTGGAAGTGGCATCCGACCACCGCCGTCTATCTACCGCGTTTCGTGTACACGTGGGCGTGGTCGAAAAACTGTGAGAAGCACACAGGAAAGAAAAGCTGTGAGAAGGCTCACGTGCCGAGCCATGTACGACACTAATTAATAATGCAACTCGTTAGCCGCCTAATAGCGTGTGTCGTGCGAGCCGTAGGAGTTTAGAAGTAGGCGAACGCTGTCTGTTGGGCCCACGTGACATTAAGCTAAACAAAACAGATAGCAGCCGTGAAGCTTCGAAGGCACAGCCCTTCGTTTCGCTGGCAGAATTACGATCGCAACGATGTTCTATGCATTCTTCACTTTTCTCTATTTCTAGTGAAGATTGCACGGCGTATGTGAAAGCTGCCGATGTTTAATTAAAGCCCCTAACGCAAGCAGCCCTTTGAGAAGGGTGCTCGCTCGTGTGACAACATATTTTGTCATCACCTCCACGACCGGTTTACACTTTGGGCCATGTTGTTTCCCTTCGACTCTCTATCTCACTCTTTCTTTTACGCGCACATGTACGAAGTGCTAGCACATTAAACAATGTTTGTGCTCCACACGGTATTACTCGCAGTAGCGTTCACTGATCACGCCACCAACAATGGATGCTGACGCGCCTGTCATCACGTAATTAGTCGCCGAATAGCGTCCTATTTCTCTAGGCAAAACCAATAAAAACAAACGCAGAGAAAGAACCGTCGTACTTACCAAGCGACAATGTACAGGCGCGAACGTACCTGCTCATATCGCAGCTGCTCTGCTGCTGCAACTCTGCAGTGCGGGTTCATATTGCATCAACGACGAATAAAATAACATGGGAAAAGAAAGCACGTTCACTGTTTAGGATTAACGTTCAGTCATTTTCGGAACATTACAATTTACGGAGATTCTTCCATCGCTCTCTTTAGCCCCGAACTACTATAGAGGCGTAGCGCATATTAGCTAATGTTAGATGGCAGCCCGAGCAACTGAAGAAATATAATTGTAAGCAGCTACATGACACAAACAGCTGAAATTCCATCACACGTAATGCAGTACGCAAAAAATATGTTGAATGTAAACAAAAGACGAAAATTATTTTTGACAAACAGTGCCAAATGGAAGCACCGTTCATGCTCCATAAAGCGTTGACGTGGGTATCATAAAGTCGCGTATCCAATCTTACGACAAAACTACCGAAAACTAAAAAAAAATGATCAAACTAAACAGTTATCCCTATAAATGGTAAAAAAAGAAGAAAAAAAAAGCACAGGTGGCATAAAAGGCCTTCCATCGCACTAAGACAACCAGCATGAACTCATCATGACGTCATAGGCACCAAGCTGGAAATAAAATGAAGAGTACGGACAAATGCGCTGCCGACTAGCCCAAGAGGCAACTACAACATCTTCGTCTTTGAACTGAATTCTGGGGTTTAGCGTGTCAAAACCACGATCTGATAATGACGATGAGCAACAGGAGAACAAGGTGAGCGCAGGAGCCGCCAACATTTCGACAAGTGGAAGAAAACAAGTCCACTTGTCGAAACGTTGGCGGCTTCTGCTCTCACCTTGTTATCGTGTTGCTCATCGTCTTGAATTTCCATCTCCCGCATTGCCCGTGTTTTCCCTGGATCTGATTATGAGATACGCCGTAGTAGGGGACTCCAGAATAATTTGGACCACCTGGTGTTCTTTAACGTGTACCTAAATCTAAGTACACGGGTGTTTTCGCATTTCGCCTCCGTCGAAATGTTGCCGCTTTGGGGGTGAAATGCGAGAACACCTGAGCACGAAGGCATGCAGTTTGGTTTGTTACGATGAGTACGGCATCTTGGAAAGAAGTTATTAACGAAGTCCTCTAACAGATGACGTGGTGGGCAGCGAGAAAGACTAGTAGAGTAAAAGAAAAAAAATGTTTCGAGATCAGGCTGAAGGCATCAGATTGAAATCGTATCGAAGAAATGACATCAACAAAACAAAATTAACCTACAACTCCGAAAAAAAAAAAGATGCGTGAATATACGTAATTCTCATCATAGGAAATATATCAAAGAAAAAAAAAATATGCGTGAATATACGTAATTCTCATCATAGGAAATATATTCCGTTGTACATATATTTCAACTGAGTAATTCATTCATTCATCATTTATTCATTCATTCATCCATTCACTGAAATCAAACGTAATACCATGCTCTAATCACCCGCATGAATGAAAAAGAGAGAGATCTTCAACTGACAGGAAAGCAGCTCAGTACAATCGACGATTTAATGCGGCCAATTGGCTTTTTCTTTTAAGATGTAAGCGGTGCCGTGAAGAGCACGCGCTAGCACCTCCTCATCGGCTGTCGATACGCCGCACTCAAAAGAAGGGAGCAATTTCACGGGTGACGTTGGGAAAAAAAAAGAAAAACACATACTCGACAATCACACTCTTCCATATGCAAACATCAACCACCCCTCACCCTATCCTGCTCACCCTCGGTTCCATAGTTCGTGCTCTCGCTAGATATTATGCTCGTCCCTGTCGCCATTTCTCCTTTAGGACGCATCCACGCGCACCTATTACGACTCCTCACTTATCCTTCATTTATCTCTCCTTTGCGCGCATACAGACCATTCGCGTGCGCATAGCGCTATCCCAGACCCGAACAAGCCGAATTCCGATAACTGGTTATTTCTTCGGGAACGGCGTGCCCCATGCCTCACTCAATAATCTGCAATCATTGCGTGATTCGCGCCGGTTCATTCCTATTTCTTCCTAGCCACCCGCCGCCCTTTCTCTATACGTACTCTCCTCACGAACCCGAACCCAAACACGGACAAACGCAACTCGTCCTTTGACGCCTGCAGCGCCGCAGTTACGAACGAAGCCTCATTTCCGGAAGCAGTTTTTCACCTCAGCCCATTTTAACTGAACCTGTGGTCTTCTTTTTCTTTGCTTTCTTTTCCGGCTCTTAGTGCATATTCCTTAACGCTACACCACGCGGTTCCGCTAAAACCCCTTGTCTGGGCAACATTTTCTTTCTTTCCTTGTCTTGATTGCTTTTTTTTCAAATCACGATATAGGTGTGCTCATAACCATCCTTCTCGATGAAAACCGTATAGCCAGGTCAATGCCAGCTTAAAAATATATGTATTTCATAATTCCTTTCGTTTTTGTTCCCCATTTACCATCTAAGCTTTACAGTCGCTCCACGCGTTCATTAAATAAAGGTGAGATTCATCCTACACATCCCGTTCGCTCTCTGTTTCCTATCGAGAGGCATGCTGGAACGAGTGAGTAATGGTCGGGGGGCTACAGGTAAAATAACCTCTTCTAGCACGTTGAAAACTTTCAATGTACCAACAGTGACTACAAATAAAAATGAAAATAAAGACAGACAGAACGAAACCTTTGGTTAAGTTTCTGATGGCTAACATTATAATAAAGAAGATACACTCTGTTAAACGTTAAGCTAATTTTTCAAGTGCATACCGAAGCAGAAGACCGCCTGGCGCGCATGTACCACACTGTAAGCATCAAAGCACGGGGTTAAAAACAGCGAGAGTGGGGGAAAAAGACTGGTGAGAACTTGATGGTTTAAGAAGGAGCGAACGGTTGTGTCTTTATGAGGAATATAGTGCATATACAGATAAATCTGGCGTGGGAGAACGTGCAGAGAAAAGGTACCATTGTATTTCCTTTTTTTTGTAATTTCCTTTTTTGCATATTTTGCAGCGTTTCACACAATCACCCTTCCTTTCTCTCCTAGCGTCCCATTAAGTTTACAACGTTTAGAGGTAATGACATCTGACCTTGATAAACTTACGTATCAACAAAGAGGCTATGCTTTCTACGACAGAACGGTTTCTTTTTTTCTCGTTCTTGTTCTTTCTTGTTTACTAGATTTTCTTACATCTTTATACTGCTCCGGTAGATAACGTTCACCTGAATACCTTATTCTTGCATATCGATAAAACCAGTCACCGGCGCGCACGCGCTATACTGCGTTGTTTTGCGAGCAGGCGATCTCTACGTAACCTGTCGTTTACTTCGTTTCGTCTGCAAAATGTGATGTTGGCTTTCTGGTGGCCCAAAAAGGTCGCAGAATTTATATCTGACCATAAGAAAATTAGATAGCGTTTTAACATTAGGGTGCATTAAAAATGCCAGTTACAGGTTCGTGTTTGTATTGTGTGACTGAATCCGCAGCCCTTGGAATGATTCCGGTGCGCTGTAGCTGACTCATTGCCCACGAAAGCGAGTACCGGAGGTTGCACGCTTATGAAACACACATTTCGCTTTACATCACGAAAGAATGGACTCCGCATTTTGTGATACTACATTTAACGTGACTCGTTAAAATGACTTTGTGAACTATAGGAGAGTATGGTTGCAACACTTCTTTCCTTGCGGACTGCGTTGGTCGAAAAATGCTCACGTCAGTGGGGTTCAGTATCAGTCAGTGGGGTTCATAATTCGACGAAGTCAATTAGGGACGAGAATGCATTTCTTTTTACTGCGAAGCTGCATATGGCTAGCCCATTTCTCCGTCTGTCGCCTGTGAGGCCCACGCGACCGTGCACACCGCTTTCAAGATGTTGGCGCTCCCGCGGCGCATGCAGCAGCCGCCGGTAGTGGCAGGCTAAGTCCCAGTTCGACCTTGGACTTTTTCTTGCTGCATAAGCTTCCCTTACATTTTTTAAATGCTTATCTGTCTTCTCATTGCTCTTGCAGTACTTTCGCCTTCCCGAGACACGCACGCGTTCATGAATTCATAGAAACCTAAGCGGACCACTTGCAACAAAGAAAATGAAAAAAGAAAACAAAGAACACGAGGAGCACTCATAGTTTAATGTTGTTGTTGCGTTGCCTCAGATGTTAGTTCTGGCGGCGGGAAACGTTCCGTTGCTTCTACCTTAGTTAAGTTGTTATATGCATGCGACGTTGGCACGGAAGTTTTCCGGACATGCTCACATGCGAAGCATTGTAGCCTCCTCCACGTGTCTCTCCATCCTCGTCTATACCAACGTCCACGTCTAAGTTCTGAAGCATCATAGTTCTCTGAGTTGCCATCTGAATATCTGAAAGATCAGAAAGCTCAAGTTCGCAAGTTTCGGGTACCTTTTATACGCCAATATCACACAATTCACTACGAGGAAATACATCAACATCCACGACGTGACAGCAACGCGAACTTCGAGTTTATTTAGTTACTACGTGTTCATTTATTTACTCATTAATTTATTCATTAGTACCTCAATGACCCCTGAGTTGGGCCTAGTTTGAAATGCGGATTGGATCAATGCAGAAAGCTTTCTTGGATTGCAGTCTTCAAATAAGCGGCGTCAAAGTGGCACACAGCTTCCTGGAGCAGTTCGTTGCAGTCCTTGGTTGTTTAAACAGCATACGATATGCGCCAATATAATAGATAATAACAAGAACACGAATAACCTCGGGCTTCATTCACTAAATATCTACATTTTTCCACCTGTTGAGTGAACAGTCACTTTTAAGAGAAAAAAGTTATGCACATACAACGCATACGTTTGAATCTATGTACAAGGAAGCATTTATTTAAGCAGGTAATTAAAGGCCAAACTATTAAATACGAAGCATACAAATGTGTTTATTTTCGTCCAATGAAACTGGCGATATATCATGCGATGTTTACGTTTAGGTACTGCACCGTACCACCAAAATGCAAACCTCAGAGCAGGCGGATGTGCACTAACCTAACGTTGCGCTTTAGTGCACGCCTTCAAGTGCTCCAGAACTATTGGCGAGGCGCACTACAAGGCCTCCAGCAATCTCAAAGCACCAATGCTCAACTGCTTTCGAAAAGGTGCTACCGAAGTCACCGCATAGGCGCCGCAGTTCCCACTCCCCTGTACTTGCGCCACCAAATTGATCCGGGCCACTACGTTTCATACATGAGAAGGTGTTCTCGCGTATAGAAGAAGTTCACGTGCCTGAATACTACACCGTGAACCGCCAGAAAGCCAGTGCAGGAGAATGAATGATACAAAAACTGCACCTGTCGCATTTTGCAGCGCGAAATATCGAATTGAGCCACTCCACTTCTCATGCACCCTTTCCAGCAACGGGGGACGACTACATGCATAATAAATCACCGCGTCGAAACGACTGGTTGTCAACTCGGGCGCCGCCACTAGAAGAGACACAAAATGATGACGAAGAAACCTTGAAGAGGAATAGAAGTTAAGCTTAAAATACGCTGAAGAATGGAGATGAGTAGCGAGTTGCAGGTTCTCGCTTCGAAGGACACCGCAGCAACCGACGCCTCTTATGAACCTGCATAAAAGAAGAGCAAAGCGACGAAAAAAAAGGGGTTCTTACGGATGATAAAACCCATTTTCCGCCTACATAGCTCCAAGGAGGTCCCTGCTTTGGGTCGAACATACGTGTCCTTACAGAGACTTACTTTCTCTTACGCATTTTCTTATATTTTATTCATGTTTTTTTTTTCGTTGTGCACGTTGTGAAGGTAATGTCTGTGCGTATACGTCTTCGGGTGTGCTATAAAGTTGAAACCACGGTAAAGCTTTGCCAGATATCCTTGATGTACGGTGTTGGAGTTTCAGCATTGGCTGGTTTCTGTCCAGCCATTCACTGGGAATAAAAGAAAGACAGGACGATATAGCGCAGCGTAAGATTATTGCATTTAGTTGCCATGTTCTTGGCCTGGACACCGTATAGTCGACTACACTGCTACCTTACGGGAAGAGTGGTGCGGTAACAACAAACGATGAGATACTAAAGTATGCGCTGATATAGAAGACGGGTGCTAAACCCTTTGCGACAGATGCATTATAGAGGGAAGGAAGAAAGTAACAGTGGAATAAGGACACCTAAGTTTGCGGCAATTTTGATTACCGTTGTGTGAACGGCAGGCATTCATGCTTATGCATCTGGGATCAGTTTTCTTGGTATACAATATTAGCTAACAATGTACATTTCTGACCGTGTGGTGTTTATGTGCTTGGGTTCACACATTCACCGCCTCATTGTTCCCTCTTTCCTTTCTTCTTTATAGTCCCTTGCTCCCTTCCCCCCGAGTAGGGTAGCAAACCACACGCTTTTCAATTACACACTTCTGCCTTCTCTCTTTACCTTCTTTCTTAATTTCTCTATCGATGTGCTCGTTATACCGCGTGTGCATTTTATCTTTTATCTATCTTTTCTTGTTCTCTTGACAATGGCAAGCCGAAGGGAGCTTCGAAACCATCAATCGTATATTGGTTGAAAAGACAACAGCCCTGGAACAGCAGGGAGCCCTACGCGCACTCGGAAATTGAGAGAAACGAACCAGTGGTTCGGGCTCTGTGGCGAGAGTGTTGAGTCCACAACAACACAAAGCCGATAGCGCCCGCGGCTGCAAGACGCGTGCGGCTCGATTTTTCTGTGTCGCTAGAACGTGCTCGGAATCAACGTTTTGGTTGAGGCGGAGGTGAGTGTGCGAGAAAAACTGATGACGCGTGATCCTGCGGAAGGAGGCTGGGACACGTCGGTCATCTGTCTTAACTTTTCACACCTAAGTCTTTATTCTGCTTTTTTGTCATTTTTTGTCATGTTTGTTTGTCAAGTCGGCGAATGGCGTCGATACGCCTGTCATCCGTTTGTGTGTGTGTCTACGCGCGTACACTCGTATCCACCAGAATCGCTTACTCTCGTCCGTGTCAGATATACACGAGAAAAAGAAGGAAGAAAAAAACATAGAATGGAAACAGAAACAAATAAGACCGACAAGCAATCCCAAGGGCGTGTCCTTTTGGGAAGTGGAGAGCCAAATGAAAATAAACGACAGGCGACGTGACAATGGCTCCCATCGCGGTTTGTTGTTTTTCATCGCTGCGATTTCGCTTGTCCTTGCCGAAAACTTGGGGAACAAACGAGATCGATAACGATAAAGCAAACATATCAACGGCAGGATGGAGACATATACTACTTTTTCCGGTTGCCGCTCTCTGGGAAAGCAGCTGGAGCAGCAGGAGTGCACATATTTACATTACACACACACACACACACACACACACACACACACACACACACACACACACACACACACACACACACACACACACACACACACACACACACACACACACACACACACACACACACACACACACACACACACACACACACACACACACACACACACAACACACACACACACACACACACACACAGCACGCACGCACGCACGCACGCACGCACGCACGCACACACGCACACACCTCACTAACTCGCCCTGCTAACTCACGTGACGACGAATGCACATCACTGCTCCTATACACGAGGACGGTCGCTTCTCCTCAATAAGGATCAATTTGCAGCAAAGCTCGCTTTAGAGAGCACTAACTGGGAGTTAGTGCTCCCTAGGGAGCACACTAAAATCGTTGGAGAGTATACGTCTACCAATATATTCATAAGTTATTCGCATACCGTTTCACGGTGGAGACAGGGGGAAGAAAAATAAAGGTAATATTTCTGTTACAGAAATATTCCTTGCGTGAGGCTCACATTATATGTTCACATACACGCAGCTTTGACGGCACCAGATGCAACGCTTGCAATGAACACTCTATAATGCTTTCAGTGCGCAACGCATATCGCTAGTGAGGGACTATCATCTCCTTGGCCTGCGGTGTACGACTCTAGACGACTGTTTATACCCCAGTGGTTGTGCGTCTCGACGTGATCAAGCTCATCGCGCACTCCTTACTTTTTAGAAGCAACGAACTTAGGGGTTAGGGGCACGTTTGTAACCCAGCAACTATTTCTTTTATTTTACATTCTTTAGTAGCATGACCTGCAGGGACGGGCCCTACTGTATGTTTTACTTTATTCTTTGACATTTGTCATCTCGCTCTTTCTTTCCTCTTTCCTCCCCTCCTTCCTATCTTCGATTTCTATGTTTGTCTCGTCCTTTCTGAAGAGTAGGCAGGCGTTGTGCCCCTTCTGGTGGCAGTTGCCAGCCTTGCTCCTCGCTTTCTCTTTCCTGTGTATATGTTTACAAATCAAATAAATAATAATAATGCTATTCTTGACGGCGAGGAGCCTAAACATTGATGCAAACTGAACATTTTGCGCTTTCTCGCACGTGCGCTTCTACAATCTTACCGTCTCTGCTCATGTTTCGTTTTAACAGCGGAGCCGTTTAAGCTTAGCTGAATTCCGGTGTGCAACGCTAAAACTGGTTGTGCGAGGAGAAGCCACGTCTTTCGCGAGCACAGAACGCGCCGCGCGCTATGCTCGCGAGTCATGCAGACTCATGCAGAGTCAGCAGAGTCATGTGACCACGCTTAATGAAATGCGTACGCGTTCCGGCGCCCGGGCATTTCTCCGCTCTACCGAGATATGGCTCGACCTAAGCGCTCCTTGACGCCGGAAGAAGAGGCTGCCCGACGAGAGAAGCGCACTCAAGCCACGCGTGAAAGGAATCGCCGTCTTCGTGCCGATCCAGCCTACCTCGCCAACAAAGCCGCCGATATGGGACGTCGCTGAGCCGCTCCGGAATACCGAGAACACGAGAATGAAGCCAAGCGTCAACGTCGCGAAAGCGACCCCGGCCTGCTAGGCGTAGGCTAGCTGCAAAGGAAAGTCGCGCAGCTCCGCTGTTTCTTCAGACTTGGCACCGCTAGTGTCAAGTCGCGTAGAAGCCCGCTAGTGTCAAGCTGGCCGCTTCCCCCCCCCCCCCCCTCCCTCCTTTTTTTGTGTTATCGTTCCAACGTTCGAACGCGTGCTTCTGCGATATGAAAGCGTGGTAATTCATAGTCGCTTGGGCGCTGAGAACACCTCCGTGTGTGCGATCCCATTGTCTGCAGGCTGTGCGCGCAGCTGACTTCTGTAATTTAAGTAGAACAATAAACATCACTCCTTCTCTGAGAGCTAAGCTAAGCCTCGAAACTTACAACAAAGTGAGATTCGCAGCGGGACGGCACTCTCCCGTAGAGGCGTTGGACGCCTATCAATTCGTAGCAGCTACATTATGACCTCGGGTGATTTCCGGCGCGATATCATTGCCGACAATTTGTCATACTCCCCGAGAGGAAGTTGCCTACAGGAAGTATTATTTGTTTATTTAGTTATTAAAATTTTTTTTTGCTATGGACACGGTAAACTGGCGGTTCAAATGGCTCACAGTTTTTGGTGGACGCCACCATGAAAGGAAATGAGCTCAGTTTTTCCAGGACGTGAAAGAACTTACCTTGCGGTCATATGTAACTGCACCATGGTATTTTTTACATTCTCCATTTGCCCCCCTGGCCACAAGATTATAGCGGCATTCTAGTGGTTCCTTCGCAGCCGAACATGCTTGGAGTTGATCCCGAGCTTTACCTCGGGAGCTAATATACTAATACATCGCAATAGAGAAATCGTTCTCTCGGCAACCACATGCACCGATATTTATGAGGTTTGTTGCATTTTAATGGAAAATTAAATTTTAGTTACTGTAGGAAGCAGACTTCCAATTTATGCCATGAATGTTTGAAGAAAACTTCTTCAAATTTGAGTATTAAGTTTATAGCTCTGCAACTCAGTAATAAAAACGATTAAAAATTGTGTAAGCTGCCACTAATAATACATGTAAGGTAGACCTAACTGAAGTATTATTTCCCGCTCGAAGGCAGATTCTGATGTACTCTGGTGCAGTATCAGAGAGGTTTCAGTTCGAGAGTCCAGAATAGTGTTAACAGTAAGTTCGGGAAAAGGACTCTAATATCGTCAGTAAGTTCATTCTTTGTGATCTTCGATGTGCTAACACTAACAATTTGCTTAGGTTGCTCTTTTTCGAATATTTACGGCCTATTGTTGAGTGCAAGAATTGGTCCGATAGTCTGTACGCAGTTCTCTAATGCGATATTCTATTAAGGCGTATGCATTTTTATATACGGCTGGGTAGGCTTTCGTTGTAAAGCGGCACTCATATGCATTTAACACTGTTTGGTGAATCTCACCTCACCGCTGGTAGCCTCTATTGTACACGTCATCAGTTTCAGGCGGGAACTGTGTTTCTCCCTCGGTCCATCTGAAAAAGAATATATTAGCTCTATAGTTCGCTGGCCGCATAGTTTCACTTTCACAACAGCAAAGAGCTATAGTAGTGCGGCTGTACACTGCCGCAGGGGGCGCTCCTGTCTCCAGGGTCGAACAATGGACGCCGGCCACTGCTGCTTTGTGTGTGAGGCGCTACGCAGCAGCTGCCGACAGTCTCTTCAAAATTCATTACTGTCTGCATTTTCTTTTATTTATCGTGCTCCTTTCATGCGCAGAGCAGTATGTGGTTTGGAGCTCGGCTCTGATGCAAATGACACGTCCATTATCTGCAAACAATAGTGCGGTTTCCGGGGTTACGCATACTGCTCGTCGCGTTTGCGATGAACAGCGGAGCAGTTGGTTTAAGTGCGACGGGTACAGCAACGGGGCTTCAGAAAATGAAATATAGGGTCTAATGTAAGTGTTATGTTTGCTGCTTCTTGGCACCCAATTTTGTGTCGCGAGAACGATTTTCGTCGTGTCCTTTTGTCGCGATAATTATGCAAATATTTTTTGTTTATTTTGGTGCCGTGCTAGGAAGGAGATGGCGTGCTTCGATCGTCACGAGCACACACACATTTTATATATATATATATATATATATATATATATATATATATTTAACGTCATCACCAGCGAGAAATAACTTTTCAAACATGAAGATGAACAAGTGGAAGAGGAGATCTTTTAGCGACGTTCATTCTCGCACACAGCTTCGCACATGCCGATAAATGTAACAATTTAGTGCTGGCCCGACCGCCCAACCAATCGACTGACCGACCTGGTTTGGCTAGCTAGTTCACTAAGTAACTCACTTATTCACTATATAATAGAGAAAGAACTGAAAGTACGCGCCCTGAAATGTCCTTATTATAGATGTATCAGAATAGAAAGGCACGGCCATATTGGACGCGTTAAAGCCTGGCAGTGGGAAGAGAAAGACGAAGAAAAAACGAGAAAGAAAACGTAAGACAAGAATCACAGAAAAAAAGACTGGAAGGCGCAAAAAAAAAGTTTTATAAAGATACAATGCTTTTGTTACGAAAGCGCATTCACCTTTTCTGTGCGCTCGAATGAAAGGAGCCGTCACCAATATGCGTATTCGATCTGCATATTTTCTCTCAAGAAAATGACGCTATTCTTATCCTTCGTCGCCCATGCCCGGCTCTATTCCTCTAATTAGGAGAAACTCAGTTCAAACAGGTCTCGGCTAGGTCGGCAGAGTCACCACTCAAGCGCAAACGAGCTGTGGCAATTAAGAAGAGTCCCCGGGGAGGGCGAGGCCAGCCTAATGAAATCTCGTAACCTGAGTGCACGCCAACTGCCTTATCGCACTTAACTGTCTCTCTACTTTCGTTCTCAGTCTACCGAAAGTTTCCGTCTCGTTTACCAGCGACTTGTGCATCGTGTTTAGGTTAGCGTGCGAAGAGTGCACTTCCGTTCGTTTGTTCCCGTCTAGGCGCGTGGGTCCGCTTGAGAAGGTGTGTTTCCTGCGTGTCGGCGTGCGTTCGCCACTCGTAAAACACAAGTCGAGTGCTCCTAATTACTCAGGGACCTCATTTTGCACCTCCTATAACTTCACGCCTTTCCGAACGTGACTTGCATGCAGGATGACGTTATAGCGCCCCTGATATCTGCATCGTGCATCTTCTGGAGTTTATTGCGATATCAATTATATGAACACTCCAAGCGCATTTCTGGTGTCGCCGTGATGTTCCTTATAAAGTCCAAGGGCGATTACAGCGTCGCCGCGTGCCGTATGCTGTATGTGGGAGTGAAAGCGCGAGAGGAGAGCCTGCGATCGTGGCTCAATCTGGCACCCGCAAGAGAGGGAATCTGAAAGGAAACGCGCAGTCTTACGTTGCGCGAGAGGCCGTGGCGTTATGGGACAGAGGGAAGGGGGGGGGGGGGGGCGGCGTTGTTCTCCGTCACAAACTGCGCATTTCGCGACCGCGTGGCATGGGGAACCGACCATCGCGGCTCAATCTCGCGCGCGCAGGGAGAGAAGCGGGAAGGCAGTGGGAGAGGGAGCGGGGCGGCGTTTATTCGGGCACCAACTGCGTATTTTGCACGGCCGCGCGCGGTCGCGCGTGCCTTATGTTGAAAGAGATCTGCAGGCGGCTCGTACCTTTGTGCGTGCGGTGTTCTCGTCGCTCAGTTACGTCAAAGCGATACACTGCACGAAGGTCACTACGCTCGCTGCTGTGCCGCGCTTCCTGACGCCAGCGTTTTGACAGCGAGTGTTCGCGATCTTGGAGGAATATGTCTTCAGGTGTGCCTGTGCGTGTAGACACCTAGCATGTTAATTTTGTTAGTCAGCGAATAGTTCCCAGGTTACACGGCCGATTAACTACTATCCTTACTTCCCATAGCTGTCTCCTAATTTGCTATCGCAATCAATGCTTCCAGGGGTTTATCCAGACTTTCAATGTTGGGGTGGGGGTGTTACCAGAACATTCGGGGGTGCGGATACAAAGTTATTGGTTATATCTTTTTTGAGCGAAAGGCGGAGGTGGGGGGGGGGGGGGGGAGGCTAGCGCTCTTTTTGCCACGCCAATTAAGGCTGAAATATTCTGTTTCAGCAAATGGTTACAGAAAAGCTGCTAATTAGCAGAAGACCACTAATTAACCCTATCAGCAAGCATATTAAACCACATGTTACAATGGAGTTCGTCCTTGTTGGTGCATGTCGAGCTGATGTTGTTGCACAAAAAATACTACAACGAAGGCGGAGACAGGCGGGAACGGACGAACGCTGTATAGAAGGCCAAAATATGGGCCTTGTTTTACGGGATTTTAAATTAATATGTTTAAAAATCCCTGGCATTCTGTCACCATGTTTGGAAATTGCAAAAACATAAGGGACAGCTTTTAGAGCTCTCACTTCATTGCACAAAGTTTATTCTTTTTCTCTCTGCAGAACAAAGTGAAGCAAGTTCGTAATGTACAAGTCTTCATAGAACAAAGTGCAGACGTTTGCAAAACTAAGTACAATATTATATTGCACGCGAAAAAATAAAAACAAGAACTAAGCACGATAGACACGGAGCAGTCATATACCTTAAACCGTACAATTAGAATATAACAACTGAGAACATAAAAGTATATATACGCATCATGTCCGCTACAATCCGGTACATGCACTATCCAAAGAAACTGCTACGCCCACCATAGTCTGCCACATTCAAGAAATAATAATAAACAAAAAAACTGGAGCTACACAAACTACACAGTTGCACCGTGTCACCTCGCGCGTATCTACAATAACCGATGTGGTTACTTGGCCCACACCATGTAGGCTTGGTCGCCAAACTGCAAATAGTCCTCCTCTTTAGAAAAACATTAAATGCCCCATTACGCGAAAATGCGGCGTTGTCGGCGCTGGCGGGACCGAAAGGTGATACCAAAAATGGCCGACGGCACGATAAGTAAAAATTCGTCGGCCCTTCCACTCCGTGAAGATGGTTAACCAGCGAAGCTGAAATGTGCGCCCCGGTGTTTATCAGTGGGCTAATCCCGAGGGTTCAATAAAGTATTTCACAATTATGAGCTTACACACACGTTCGGCTGCGACGCAGAGAACGACGTCACTGACGGCATTCCCGCGGTCCGCCGTTGTCGCTTGCGTTCGATGGCGCGACTTTGCTCAGCGGCATGGCTAGCAGCATTCACCCGCCATTGCAGCTGAAGTGCTTCAAAATGAAATCTTTCCATTACGCAAGACAATGAATGGATCATAACCATTAAGTTAAGGGTTGGGTCGGTGTTGGTGCGCGAACGCCTATACTGACGAGGACGTGTGGACAGCCCGTCGTGTACGTTTTGTGGCTCCTATGAGTCACTTGAACATCTCGTTTTAGAGTGTTACGCATTCGTTGCGCAGTGCGCATAACTAATTAAGGAATATAGTCTTATTGGGCTGCAATGTGCGACCCTTGACGATTGCCTATTTCCAAGGGGGTGCGCTTCACGACGTGACCAGGCCCATCGAGCCCTGCTAACTTTTCTGAAGGACACTGACTTGGCCTCCCGTTTATAGATATTATTTGTAGTTTGTTTTGTTCTGTCTGTGTCTGCGTCATGTCTTTATTTCATATTTTCTTTCCTCATATTTTCATTTCCTCTATTCCCTCCTCCTGAAAGGGTGGGCAGGCGTTGTGCCCCTCTCGGTGGCAGTTGTCAGCTTGCTCCCTCCCTATTTGCTTCGTGTCCTCGTGTTATATGTGTACGAATCAAATGATAATAATAAGCAATGGCTCATACCCCCGTAAACGCGGCCTCCTCATTACGATTACAGAAGTGAGTAAGTGAGTGAGTGAAATAATTTTATTGAAGGTCCGGCGAGGACTCGAACTCGTCGCGCACCCGGCTAGTCCCACGTCGTGACCGATAGGTCTAGCCCACCGGCCCTGTTGCAGGCACACCAAACAGCCAGGGTTTGCTTGTCTATAGAGCGGGGCTATACGCAGAAGCGAGTCCCACTTCTCCTTGCTGAACTTGGGGTGTCTAGACCCGCACTCCCATAGCTTGTGTGCTGGAGTGGAGATCTGCCCGCAAGACAGGCAGGACGTCGTCACGATATACGTCGGGGTAAACTTCGTGTAGAACGGCCAGACACGGATATGTGCCCTTCTCTAAGTGTCTAAGAAAAACGGCTTGCGCCCTATTCAACTTGGGGTGAGGGGGTGGAAAGACCCTTCTAGACATGTATAAGGATTCGTAACCTCGTTGTGAGTAGCGGGAGCGTCTCCGTGGCCGTAGGGTGGAGGGGAGTTGGCGCTCCTTACAAAGGAAGCACGGTTGGTGAAGTCGCGCGCAGCCTCGTGAGCAGACTCACTGAGGTTCATGGGAGCACCCTCGACCGACCCTACGTGAGCGGGAAATCAGTAAATCGAATGATGCGTGAGAGCATCCGGACTCGAGACGCTAAGAAGACGAGCAGCTTGCTCGGCGATGCAACCCTTCTGAAAAGCCCCAACTGCCGTTTTGGAATCGCTATAGATCTCAGACCCACGACCGTCCAGCAGGGCGAGGGCGATTGCGGCTAGCTCGGCGACATCAGGGTCTGAAGTGCGAATCGAAGCGCTATTTGAAGCCTTGCCGCTGGAGTCGACCATGACGACGGCAAAAGTCTTCCTACCACTGTACTCCGCGGCGTCGACGAAGCTTGCTCTGATATCTTGTTGCTTGATCTGTTTGAGGATCGCTACTGCTCTCGCCTTGCGTCTGCCCTCGTCGTGGACGGGATGGACGTAAGAAGTGAAATTCTACACTGAATGATGAGCGGCAACGCTGCCAGCTGTGGAAGGAGACGACGACAACGAACGCGAGAGCAGAAGCACGAGTGCAACCCAAAGAGCCAGCTGCGGTGGAAGACGACGACGCTCAAGCCAATGCTGATGACAACAGTTTTCTGTACACAGACAATTTCGCCTAGCTATATAAACCTTCGCTTTAAACTGATGTAAATTTGTCAGGCAGGTTTCTGTAACCAAAGTGAATAAGGGAATTGATAAGAAAACTTGGTGAATTTCGGTCTAGGTGGGAATCGAACCCGGGCCTCCGGGGTGCGAGAGGAGCACGCTTCCCCGACGCCACGGTGTCTCCGCGGTATTAGTTGACTAAAGTTGTGCTTAGTGCATGTGTCATTGCACACGTAACGTCACTACGTCCCTCACTGCCTCCCACGTGTCACTTGCTCTTCGGATTTCATCGATGCTGTCTCTACTGCGATGCACTCTGGACGCCAAATCATGTGTATAAAATGAGGAGTGCCTAGTGCGTGCGTCATTGCCACGTCACGTCGCTGTCTCTCTGCGTCTGCGGCGATGCGTCTACCTCAGCGTCTACATCAGCGGCAGCTGTGAAACGTGATCACCCACGGAAGCACGCCTCAAAAAAAAAAAAAATGAGCAAGAGAACATAACAAAATCATTGTTCTGCAGCACAATGGCTCCAATATTTCCACTCTGTGGACAACGTATACGCAAACACTCACATCGATTCAGCAGAAAGAACTTTAATGCATGTCGAAAATATAAGTCGAAGAGTTCACCGAAGCGATTATAATGCTTTCGCATTCCCACACATAAGCAGTCTTAGGTGTTTCTGCTGAATTTTCTTCGTTTGTGGCGTTCCCAATATTGGGGATACTTCGGATCAGCGTAATTTCTTTCCAGGATGAGTATCTGTCTGTTCAAAGGGAGGGGGTTGGTCAGGAATAATTTTGGGGGAGGGGGTGTTGGGATCCTCCTGGGAGGGGTGTTAGGTAGATGTGGGGCGGGGGGCATAAATCCCTGGATGCTTCGCCTTTCGGACGAAACTGCGCCATTTTTGTGCTCTCCGCATTAAATTTTTTCGCTCTTGTGAGATACCATGAAGACAATTGATACACTTAGTTAAATTTTCGGGACGAGCTCCACCACTGGAAAAGCTAGCACCACCGTCGACATGACGTGGCATGAGGGATCACGTGGACACAGCGGCCGCGTCGGCTGCTGCGGAAACGCCGAAGCGAGCTGAAAACGAAAGTTTGAAATGCCATCTGCGCTGCGGTTCTGATTAAGTGGGGAGGTTTTCTCGCTTCTGGTGTCTGCTTGACAACACTTAAAAGCACTATTATAGGTAGTGGCCGCCTTTGAAGGCGTCCAACATGGTAGGCTACTGCTCGGTGCCGCAGTGTCGGCCGTACGCAACGGAGCCCGCTGTCAGCCTTCACACGTACCCGCAAGACAAGAAGCTGCACGGAGTTTGGATCACGAAACTTAGAACCGGCAAGCAGCCATCGGCGACGACTCGGGTGCGTTGCAAGCACTTCCGCTAGAAAGATTTCTGCTACGGCGTCGGGGCTGCGATGTTCGGTGAGTAGCAGAGAGCGCGCATTAAGACATTCGCCTGCACGCGCTGCCTGGCGAACGACATAAAGCTTGATGCTGGCATGATGCTGGCAAGTTCACTTGCCAGCATCTAGCTTTGGTAAGTGAACTTTGGCAAGTTCACTTGTGAAAGGGAATGGTAAGAAGCACATTAAAGAAGGTATGGTATATGCTATGTTTGTGCTAGCAAATGTACTGGACTAAGAAAAAGAAGCAGCTAGAAATAGCTCACTGAGAAGATAGACAAAGTGTGTGACGCAACTTGAGAAATAGTGATATGAAACATCGAAAGATTTAGAAGAAAAGAAAAAAGAGAAGACTTGAAAAAGGCCACACGCAACGGCCGCGTCACATCAGGGAGGAGCTTTGCGCCAATCCTAACTCTCTTGCACGCGTAATCATGCGAACTACAATTAAAATTTGCAGTCGGATATCTCGGAGCACGGACACGCTAGAAGAATTCTTCTAACTGATACTGTGTAGAAACACGACTGCCCCAAACTTTTCAATACAAACATCCCCACTTACTGCAGTCAACAGAAACTAATTATTCAATTTAGTTAATTGGGCTGCTGACAGCAATAATTATCATCTCCCTTTGTGCCCCCCTGACTACATAACTTATTTGCACAGGTGGTCTTCGCGTGCCTCCCAGTGCCTGTTTTTAAGAAAACCATAAAGCTTAATTTGGACACCGTGTATAACTAAGCACAAAACGAACCCTACCCGTCTATCCGGCGATGAAGTATCCCAGAACAAATTAATACGAAAATAAATAAAGAAATAAGTACTTATGTTCTTTTTTTTTTTTTCGTTTAATTATAGGAAAAATCAATGATTTTGGTTTTGTAAAATCGTTCGATTGTAACGCACGATGCTTTCAAATGTAGCTCAGCGGGATAAAAAAGGAAATAAATTCCCTATCATGATTCCGAGAATACTGTACGCATAAAGCTTTCTCTTGGATTTCTCATGTTCATAGACTGCTTGCTCAATGTATTACGGTCCCTACGCATCCCCGACCCCGAAGATTATTGACGAGTCGCGTCAGCGTTGGGGCTATCGATCAGCGATACGCGCGGAGTCGCAGCTGCTTCCGCCCCCATTGGGACAATGATTGATGGACAACGAACCAGTGTGTGCGGCGGTTATTTCTTTCATTGAGATCCATGGGAGTCTGTTCGAATGCTCGACATCCCTCCGCCATCTGACATCTGAATGACATTTACAAAAGATGTCGTTGAAGCGACTTCCTCTCATCGGCTCGTCCCACCCGCAGGTCTTACCTTCGTGGGCCCTACTCTGCAAATATCACTCCCGATGTTGATTGCAGCGATTTGCCAAGAAAGGGCTGTTATCTCGCGTGTTATCTGATCGGATCAAGAGACAAAAATGTGACAAAAAAGTGAAAAGAAGGTGACAAACGTGCCGGAATTTCCCTTTGTTTACAATGTCATCTTATATCAGGGCGTTATACTTTCAGTGATGGATGAAAGTGAACATCGCGCTGACCAGGGTCGCGTGAAAGTTTTACCTTCCGTGAACCTTTCATTTCTAGTTGGAAATCGAGGATATACGTTTTAACGGATGTGACAATAAGGATCTTTCATCCTTGTTTTTTTTTCCGATAGCAATTATATGGACCCTCTAGGAAAAATTCCGCCGTAGTTGTCACCGTAGCCGTGAGGTTCCGTATAAAGCCCACGGATGATAAAATCGTCGCCTTGCGCAATACGCTGTATGGCCGAGTGAAAGCATGGGACGGTAAGCCGGCAATCCCGGCTCGAGAACACAAGGGCGGGAAGCAGGAAGGAAGCGTAGTCTTCCAGTCGCACACAACGCTCCGGAGGGAGGTGTAGAAAGAGATGTGGAGGGGCTGCGCCTTACTGCGACCGCGCGCGCCCGTCGCGGCATAAGTCTCCGGGTATTCCGGAGTCCCCCACTATACGACGTATACCTCATAATCGGATCGTTCTTTTGGCCCATGAAACCCCATCATTTGTATATGTATTTATTATATTTATACCGTAGCCCTGCGTGTGAGATCAGTGGCTGTCATGGTTGGCCTAAAGCAGAGGCATAATTCTTCCTCGTAGGACACTCGCATTCTGAAATAAAACAATGCGTCGTATTTATAAAAGGCCCTTACCGTAAGACCACAGTCTAGCCAATATTGACGCTGGACATATTAGCGAATGCGGCCAGCCCATGGCAAAGAACACTAACGAGCGAAAAGCTCCGGGAATTCAGCCCCCAAGCTATGGATGGTGCCGGCTTGAACTTCGGCAGTGGCGCACGCTTTTTGCGAGAAGCATTCTAACATACTCAGCGGAAAGAAACGGGGAAAGCAACAAAGTCTGTGGTGACAGCGTAACGACGGCAGAACCGGAGCCCAACCTCATTTCCAAGATTGCGGCTCGTCTCTGAATGTCAGGGACGCATACGGCAGCGAGGGACACCGTGCTCGAGTCAGCGGATTCAATCCGAATGTACGCTTCGCCGACTGCAGGCACAATGGAAGGGGGCTACGCTCCCGGTATCACTGATCCTCGTTTTCAATCCGCCGCACGTGTCCTGTATTTTATTTTTCTTTCATTGTGCTGTCATCTGGTTTCTCAATTGCTTTCGCTAAATCCGCTCAGTGTTCCGTCGCTGTCAGCAAGACTTTTCTCTGTTATGCAACTGGACTTTCAAAGCGTGTCATGCCTTTCATGGCACGGTGTACGAAATATCCTTTAGATGTTGACACTCCGCCCATCGGCGCGATCAGATAATGTTTGGCGCAATGGCCTAACATGGCCTAGGTTGCCTCGGTTACGGCTCGGCACTATCGATGATGATGATGATGATCTAATTGGCTCCCATTTGAAACGGGGCGGTGAAAAATACTCACCTAGCCTGCTTCATTTAATTAGGTATGTTATACATATTTTTATCTAGCATTTTTGCATAGATTTCATTATTCTTTTTTCCCCTCAAAATCTACCTTGTACCTTTACTTATGACTAAGAGATCAAATGAGGTCGTATTTAATCGCTTCCCTGCTTTTTTTCTGCCAGTACACTAATCGTCTCTTGCTTATCTCTACGACTGATCGGTTGATGCTTCCGTCCACTTTAAACCCAATTGCGCTTCTGGAAGGTGTACGTTACCTACTGTTCTCACTGGGTGAATCGCTTCACATTCCATTAGCATGTGCGGAGTGGTCTCCGGATCTTTGCTGCAGCATACACATGCCTCATCTAGCTCCAAGTATTTGCTCCGGTATGTTTTGGTTCTTAGGCAACCGGCTCGAGCCTCAAATAGCAAGGCACTGATTGCCCTTTGTGTTATCCTACAGATTTTCACTTCTAATTTCTTTCTTCGCATTCTTGTAAATCTCCATTGTCCTTTTTGTTTCAATTCTTTGCATCCAATTCACGGTCTCTATTTCTCTCAATTTCGTTCTGATGACTCCTGGTTGTCTATTTATGATCCCCGAAGTCGAAGTGCCCCCCCAACCAGCTGCGGCCGGCGCATGTACTACAGCGAACGCAATCTGAGCACGCTCCTCCGCCGCGGCGGGCGGCGAGTGTGAATGCCTAAAGGATATTTCTTACACCGTGGTTTCATGGTTTTCCACTAAGAGAGAAAGAGAGAAGAGAGGAAACAAAAGTAACTTGAACATAATAAGATGGAAAAGTGAACGAGTTTTGTGAAAATGCATATTGTAACAGCTCTAACGGGCAACACACCAACACGAAGAAAACGGGCAACACACAATGACGCCTTTGTTGGACGGAACTCGTATTCTGTCTCGGCATTGGGAATAAACAGAGGGAATTACCAGCCTTCGAATAAACTATGACCTAAGAAACTGGCGAGCCTTGATAGCTCGTTGTAGGAACGGTATATGATGACACATGATTTTGTTTACGCATCTTGATTTAGTTTTTTCTGTTTATATATGTATTACCGTATAAACCGGAATATAAGTCGGAACCTTTAAATGAAAAAAAAAGGGAAAAAAAAAAAACAAGCTAAAGTCACCCCTCGTCTTATATAGCAGCCTTTAGCCGAATGTGAGTCGTCTGGCAACCTGTGCAAACCTTGCCGAAGCGAACGGCAACGTGGCCGCTCAGCGCCAATTTGGCGTTCTGGAATAAAGTGTGCGGTATTGGCGAGTGCGGAAAGGAAAGGTGCTGAACTGCAACCCGCGCAAAACGTCATTTCGTGGGCGTTGTACGGTTCATGTGCGGCTTGAGGACACACTCACCGACTTTGTGCGGGAACTTCGTGCGCTCTCAATGTCGGCGATCGTGCATATACCATGCACGGCGAAGCCTCCGCTCGTACGAGAAGTTGGACTCCAAGCGGACTGCGACAAACGCTCGTCTTCCGAGGACACTGCTGCTACTTCCGACGAATGCGACTACGGCTACAGTGGTGCGTGAACAGTGCCGTTTCGAAAATAAATGCGTTTCAGCAATTTTTGGTTGTTTTCTTTTTTTCCCTTCTTTGTTTCGCCTAAACTAAGGGGATCAACCTATATTCCCACTCGACCTATAATCCGGTTTATACGGTACCTTGTTTTGTATGAATAAAATTTAATTGCGAGTCAGCGCTTGTCCTGTCGCCTTCGTCGTCTTTTTGTGGTCTTCGCTCTTACTGTTGTCGTATGTAACATCAATATGTCCAGTTTGCCACCCTACCCATGGGAAGGGGGATGGAAGAGTGAAAGCTTCAACTTCACTGACGAATTATAAATAAAGGCTTGCAAAGTTAGCCCCAAAATATTACAAGTCCGCAACAAATGTGAACGCCTGCATTTTTTTAGGCACGGCACTTCAACCTTATGTATGGTCGCAAAAACTACATTTGTACCGTTGAAGGTCAAGCTTAAACGTCCTCTACGTTACTTATCTAACTGGAAGTCGCGGTCTTATTTTGTGCAAGGTGCCAATGCTTACGGCAGGGCCACGAGATACCACTGTGTTTAACCAACATTATTTGCCAGGTTACCTACGTAGAATATTTTCCAGCACTTTTGTAATCTTAATATTTTGCAAAAAAAGCATTTGTGGCGAAATGCAGTATTACACCTAGAGTAAACCTTTTATCTAGTTTATGGTTTAAAAAAAACATGTACCGTCTATCGCTAATACAAAATAAAATAAAAAAGTTTCGGTTTCGCCGGAAAGGCGAATGATACAGCAAATTAGTAGACGCTTATACAAGTAAGAATAGTATTGTCGGCCATATGAAGTTGGAAACATTTGCTTACTATAACTAAATTAACAAGCATGGTGCCAGTGCGGACAGGCAAACATGAACACATCATGACGCTCGATGACTGCGGACACTCGCTGGCAAAACGCCGCGCTTTCTCACGCTGACGTGAGGAAGCGCAGCAGCAGCAGCGAGCGAAGTTACCTTCGTGCCACCCGCCGCGGTGGCTTAGTTAGCTAAGGTGTTAATTGCGCTGCTGAGCACGAGGTCGCGGGATCGAATCCCGGCGCGGCGGCCGCATTTTGATGCAGGCGAAATGCAAAAAAAAAAAAAAAAAATGCCCGTGTGCTTGCGTTGTAGTGCCCGTTAAAGAGCCCCAGACGGTCAAAATTAATCCGGAGCCCTCCACTGCGGCGTGCCTCATAATCATAACTGGTTTTGACATAACTCTCCAGAAAAAAGAATTACCTTTGTGCTGTCTAACGCTTCAACGCAAACTAAGCGGCGAGAAGACACCACGCACAAAGGTATATATAGGCCGGCTGCAGATCGCTTTAACTCTCTTTCCTTACCATGGGGAAAATAGCAGTTTTTTGTATGCTGCGGCATATGTTTTTTAACAGCGAAGCTGTTAAGCCAGCCGTTAATTGGTGGTGCATAGTAAAAAACTACAAAATAAACTCTCTTGCTGAGGCGGGATTCGAACCCGCGTACCCCCGGTCCCAAAGGGAGCGTCGTAACCACTAGACTATATACAAACACTTTTTTTTCTTTATTGCCGGAACTTTCACTTTGTGGACACCAAATAAGCACGCCTGTTACAGCATGCATTTATGTGAACCATACGATTTCGCAGCTGGCGCGTTCATACGCTCCTGCTCTGCGAGGTGAAAAGGTTCTGCGCGCTATGAGAGCGAGAGAGAGACGCATTCACGGAGCGGGTCTCCTGGAACGCGGTGTCGGTGTTGCAGGCTGCACTATGCAGCGCGCAGTCACGGCCGTAAGCCCGAGACGCGCGAAAAGAAATTATCATCATCATGAGTAATAAGATGAAAAGTTCGCGCCCACTTCCGGAAAATGATGGGCTACGCGATCACCCAGCTTCGCAGTTTCAAGTGTTGCACGGCCGAGTGCAAGTTTTTTTTTTCTGAAGTAACTACGGCACTCAAAATTTAATGTAATAAATAAACACAAAGCAATATAATTCATTTTTCTCGCATAAAAGTTTTATTCGAAAGATGTATGTCATAAAAAACAGAAGAATTGTTAAAATCAAGATTGTGCGATAAAATTGAACAAAGTTCGTACAGACACACTTGTATCTACTAAGAAAAAAAATGTTACGAAACTTCTGAGATTTCAAAAATGTATTGCCGTCTATTAGGCACTATCTCCAAAAAAATCGAAATTTTTCATTGAACAGGTATTCCCCTACAAAACTTTAACTGCAAGCACTACAGTTACACATGTCGGGCTGCGGCCGCCGATATTTCGGGCTGGTTTGCGTCGTCGTCGCTTTAAAGTCCGACGAAAAGTCAGCGTCCTTTTAGTCGCTGATATTCGATGCATCGATAAGATCAGCCGCAGAGGCAGCGGAATCGCGATATCTGTGATCTCCCGAAGATCGCGCGCCGTTTCCGGCGCCAGACATTATTGCATTCAGCTTCGAAGATCGCGAAATTTTTAAAAATCACCGCCTGGCGGGAAAAAAGCTAACTGCTTAGAAAACAGAAAATCCCTGTCTTCCGCTAGCTGGTTCCAACTTGCGCCTGCAAATTTCCTAACTTCATCACCCCATCTAGTTTTCTGCCGTCCTCGACTGCGCTTTCCTTCTGTTGTTATCCATTCTCTCACTCTAATGGTCCACCGGTAATCGGCCATCCTACGCAAAACGTGGCCTGCCCAGCTCCCTTTTTTTTTTTTTCTCTTAATGTCAATTAGAATATCGGCTATCTCTGATCCACATGGCTCTCTTCCTGTCTCTTAACGTTACTCCTAAGATTTTTCGTTCCATCGCTCTTTGTGCGGTCCTTAACTTGTTCTCGAGCTTCTTTGTTAACCTCCAAGTTTCTGCCCCATATGTTAGCACCGGTAGAATGCAATGATTGTACACTTCTTTTCAACGACAGTGGTAAGCTGTCGAATAAAATTGGTTGGAGTGCATACAGTGCCTGCTGAATGCACTCCAACCCAATTTTATTCTTCTGTAAGTTTCCTCGCCATGATCAGGGTCCCCTGGGAGTAATTGACCTAGATAAACGTACTCCTTTACAGACTCTAGAGGCTGACTGGCGGTCCTGAATTCTTCTTTCCTTCGAAATTCTTAATCTTCGGCCATATTCATTCATAGCATAGCACTTATTTCATCCGGAGCTTGCGCGCTGTCACCCGCTGTTCTGCGCTAGGGAAGGTGAACGAATCCGGGATGGAGGATGATGACGACAAGAATAGTTATTGTTATAAATGTTATAAATGTTGTCGTTAACGCAGCACCATATTTGAGTCATAATCTTGAGTCCAGTCATGTGTTACGCGGAAATTTTATTGTGGGTCGTACCGTTCACGTACACCTTGGACAAGGTGACGAAATCGAAATAAGGGGAGAAGAAAATAAAGAATGGAAGGGTTAGCCAAACGCACGTCGGTTTTATTACCCTTCACTGGGCGACAGGACATAAATAGGGGCACACCGAGTCCATGATTGATCGCGCCGACCTGTCGTTCGAGGAACTGCAACAAGTATTTCGCTGCTTTCTGCACCAGCGATGAAGACGGCCACGGTCAAAGGTTGTTGGGGTGTTCGTTTCTGCAAAGTGTTCATAGCCCAGTCGGCTTAATGCTACCCAACGAAGGTGGCAGTGAGAAAAATTTTAAACATAGCAATAATCACTCCGGAGTAAAAAACTCGCCGGATGCAACACTGCCTCTGGCCTGCCGTACCATAGGGTGGTACAGTGCACCGTAGCAGGAACTGAGGCACAGTATGTTTTCAGGGCTATATATATCTTCGCTCCCAAAAGGGTCATAGATGGGCGTATCACCCATTCCAATGAGGAGCGAGTAAAACTTTGTTAATGCCAACTGGAGCCCGAGGTGGCACAAAAACGTCGATAAAAGCGAGAAATCTTTCTCTTTTTCAGCTTCAAGAGACTATTGCTACATGCAGAAGATAATTCGAAAGGATAACAGAAGACTAATCAGCGGGTGACACAGTTATAGAGGCAGGAAATAAAGTTTCCCTGCAGCGTGGGTTGTGGAGAGGGGATCGGAACCGTTTGGATTCCTTCATGGGTGCGCGGGCTGCTCGACAGGAAAGAAAGAAAAAAAAATCAAAGCCCTTTCTTTAAGAAAGATGGTTAAACACGAAGCTTTCTCCCATGCAAACTGAATCAAAGTCCAAAGTCAAGGACCACGCAACGAACCCAAGAAATGCTGAGCGACCCGATGCGATGCATATGTGATTTGATTGCTTGTTAAGGATTGTATTTTTTGAAGGTTAAAGTTGAATGAAGGCACATTTCGTTAAGTTGCGCAGTCTTTATTTTAGATCATGTAGCCGTTGATTACACGCACACACTCACACTTTCACGGACGACTCTACACTTGCGCAGTATTGCCTTTTGATCGCTGTCGTAGACGGTAAGAGGCTCTGTCATTGCCGATATACGGGATCAGTCTTATACGGGAACGATCGCGCTCGTGCTTAGGGTCGCGTACGGCAGCCTTTTCTTCAGTGCGCTGCACCCGAGGCCTACCCATGGTAACGGCCGGGAATGCATTGCGTGATGCGCGTAATGTAATGCATACAGTTCCTCTGGGGCGCTATAACGTGAAATGATTCCAAGCTGTTTTGATTCCAATTTCTGAAATCAGCCTCCACGATTGGTCAAAACATTTTCGGGCCACTCCCAACTTCGCCTGTCTGTCACGCGACGTCACGAAAACCGCGATAGCTCCCCATCTGATATAACGTTTACAGACTGGTTATGCATGATTAAACCACACCAAAGAAAAATAATCATTCCTGATTCGACGCCTTTTCACCATTAGCCCTCTGCTATTAGTCCAATGTTTTCTGGCTACGCCCACTTCGCCTGTCTGTCACGTGACATAACAATACCGCGAAAACTCAACACGTCAAAGTGACGTGTACGCGAAAAAAAAATGCATTAATATGCCGAAGGAAACTGAACATTTTTCTGAATAGCCACAGACAGTCCAGTTCCGAAAGGAATAGAATATGGCTGCCCGCCGATCGCTCAGGCCCTCGCTACTCGCACCTGCCGGTGAGCATTTATATTTATTTGCGCATGATAAACCGTTTTGCTTGGCAGTAAAACGTTATCGAGCCCTTTCAGCATGCATACGGCATTGCTCTGCCAACTCTTCCTTGCTGAGGATCCGTTTTAGCGGCATTCTTATCCTTCCGTTGCACGCCGCCGCGATTTTCGACCAGCCACCGCAAGCTAAGTAAGGCGAAGCGGACCAATCGGAGAAGCCGGCACCACCCTCTTCATGCGGTTATCTATTTTCACTGTGCTGGCTCGGCCCCATCGAAACCCTCTCCACTAGAGCGTACTCCTCGCCTCTTGTCAGCCAATTAGATAAGAAAAACCGGTGAGTGTAGACAATGGTATTGGTTTTGAAAGCGAACAAAGGTGACCTCCAATAAACGAGGAGATTGTTTGATTGGGTTTAGCGTTGCAAGTAGGCTACCTAATTGGGTTGTTCAGACAACGCTGCGGGTCGCCGCCCGATGCTTGCGTCGGTGGTTACGTAAGTTTGACGTCAGATGTTCGGAATAAAAAAAATGTCACAGTTTCGCCCTAAGGGCGAATCAATGAATGCGATAGCAACACAGCAATGTCATACGAAGTAAGGTGAGCGGCCTTGGTAGCAATATGAATTGTAGTAAACATGAGCTGATTAAGTAAGCAGGTGTGCTGCGGCGTAAGTAGACCGACATGAAGAGAGACTCTATGACCACGAGAAGGCGCGTGTGAAACGGTGATGTTGATGAGAAGCACTTACCGTGGGCAGCGCGTGCGAAGGGACACACCTGTAGTGCTTCATCACCCTACCTAGTTTTCTGCCGTCCTCGACTGCGCTTCTCTTCTGTTGGCACCCATTCTGTAACTCTAACAATCCACTGGTTGTCCGACCTATGCATTATTACATGGCCGGCCCAGCGAAAGCAATTATATGAACACTCCAAAGCGGGTTTCTGCCGACCGCGTCACCGTCATCGTGAGGTTCCCTATGAAGTCAACGGCGATGAAATCGTCGCCGCGCGCCGTATGCTGTGTGTGCAAGTGAAAGGGAGCGAGGGACGCGCGCTTTTACGGGCAGCGAACCCACGGCGGATAGCACACAGGCGTTCTGCGCCGTGCCCCCTGAAGGGCTGCAGAATTAAGCGTCTCTTGCTTCCTTTACAATCACCATATATAAAAGAGCAAACGTGATTTCTGCCGTCGCGCGAAAGGCCGTGGAGGGACGGGAGGGAGGGAGGGAGGGAGGGGAGGCGACGTTTAGCTGCGGCAACAAATGCCTATTTATAGAAAAACGTTGCGAGAAGAGAATGTGGTAAAGACTTCCGATGTTGCTCGAATGAATGAATGTTGCTCGACGAGTGTCCCGTTCTAATCTCGTCGAAAACCTCCGAGTCTCCCCCAGAGGCACCGGTAACAGTCACCAACGCCGCGCGCGTTCGGTGCGAACGCGGGAAAAACGCGGACGGCGTCAACAACAGTTCTGCGCATTGCTGGTGCTGCTGCATGTCCAAGTTTATAAAGCTGATACAACTACTATCCTTAATCCGTATAGCTCTGTACTAATTTGCTATCGCAATTGATGCTTCGCCTTTCGGGTGAAACTGCGACAATTTTTTTCTCTTAATGTCAATTAGAATATCGGCTATCCACGTTTTCTCTCTGATCGACACCACTCTCATCCTGTTTATTAACGTTACGCCTAACGTTTTTCGTTCCGTCGCTCTTTGCGCGGTCCTCAGCTTTTTCTCGAGTTTCTTTGTTGACCTTTCTGCCCCATATGTTTGCACCGGTAGAATGAAATGATTGTACACTTTTCTTTTCAGCGACAGTGGTAAGCTCCCCGTTTCCTGACTGGGAGTCAGGAGTAAACTTATATGCTTACACGCAGATACGATGAGCGGCCATCGGTGGTTTTATTCGTTTCTGATACCTTAAAACAGCGCGTAAATGAGGCGATAGCGGTCACGTTCACCCACAATAAGGTCATTTGTGGATGGAGCTCCCCGTGCCGTTGATCAGGCCATTTAGGTAAGGTAACGAGCCCTCAAGCTACCCAAACGTTACCCTCTTGCACGGGACTCCCCGAGAGTTACGATGTACGCATACTATAGAATGAGACCCCATCTGCGTTGCTGCACTACCATTAGTCAATGCACGCAGACTACGCACGCTCACGCAGGCCTTCTTCCCGATTTGTGTGACACATGCAGTGCGCGGTCGCATCGCCCGTAGTTATTCAACACTTATTAACTTTGCGCGGTAAGCCGTGATCGTATATAGGCTGTTTCAGTGTCCACAATGCATGCAAAACGTGCGACTATATGGCTTGTACAGTACGCGCGCTTCCGTGGCCCTTTTATGTAAATTCGTGCTCAGCGACGAACGGGCAGTTTCGCGCTGCAAGATTAATCAGAGGTGCGTTCATGCATGCATTTGCTCGCGGCGGTAATATGCCAATGTTCATGGTGGTTTATCTCCCAATTTCACGCTCTACGACCTAAACTGCTTGCGCATGCGCGTCGCGAGTCGCCTCAGCGCAGCGGGTGAGGAAATGCGTCACCATTAATTTGAGAACTTTGTGAACACCTAAATTTCCGTGATTTGCACCTGGCCACGCAACCTGAATATCTGTTGAACGCGCTATAGAAGTTTCTATGTAGGGATATCTTTCCTTTGAGGCGTACTTAGCATGCGCTGCACACTTTTGTACTGCCCACTTTAGTTTGCAGCTACGTTATGTTCAAGTGCGTATAAAAAGAGTGGAACGCCTGGAGCTTAGGGACTCCTCTTCGTATTGCTTGAGCAAGATGTAATTTTGCGGTATGCGAGAAAGTGGTTCGCTCTCGGCACTATGGCAACAGATATACCGAGAGCCTCCGATGCAGTTAACGGCCAACAGGCGACAAAATAGCCTACTTTGTGTTCCAACCACATAAATACGCCTTGTCAAAGAATATCGACATTTTATATAATTTTCTCCTGGTGTTGTGACTATAATGCGTGAAATGTGTCCCAAAAGAACTTCAAGCACGTGGTCGTCCTAGGACTGTTTCATTTGAAACATTGCGTTTTCTTCTGAACTACCGATGCTACGTTACTTTTATCTCTTTTTATCTGCTTACCAATGTTAAACTATCGAAATACTTTTACTGGCTTGCATTTCATTCACTGAACCTTTTCCGGTTTTTTGTTTTTTTTTTTTTTTGCAAGGTAAATAATAGAAGTAGGTAGCGTTGTTGGTTCTGGGTCTTCTTCTCCTCTTTGTTTGAGCGTTCTTGCGTCCCTTGTGAATTTTCGTTTCTTTAATACCTGTTTTTTCCCCCTAAAAAGGCTTCGTAATGTTGGGTTGCTGTTGTATATAGATGCTAAACGGCGAAAAGAGAACGGGACTCTCGGGAAGTCCCGTGCAGGAGCGTAACACGTTTGAGTAGTGTTACTGGCCGAGGTTTGGGGGTACCTTCAACAGCGTCTGCTTGGAGCTCGAACCAGGTTCACCATCGGAGAGGGTCTAGCAGTGAAGACAAGGCAACGTAAAAAAAGTAACAGAGTTTAATACATGGTTACGGGCGAGCGGTGTGCTCCAAAGGAAACGTAAAAGAAAAGTTCAGCGTGCATGCACCTGCACAATAGCGCAAAGCAAAAGTGTTCTCCACGTGGCTGCCGGCTGGTTTTATTATACCCTCCACCATTCGGGCAATCTCCCCCTCTCTTGCCTGCCACTGCAGGACATGGGGCAAACCAGAAGAAGTAGAGATGGTGGGTGACCGGAGCGGGATGAACGTCCTCAGCGGGGGAGGAAAGGTTGCAGGACGGCACGAGAGGTTTCGTCTCTGACCCTCGCGACTGACACGTCAATTCAGGTGGACGAGCGAGGTCGTTAGGGACCGCCGATTGCCATGCGTTTGCACGTGGTCCGAGCATGGTCGCTCGAAGTGAATGAGAATTGACTACACGTGGTCCGGGCATCGCAGCTCTAAGGGAATCGTAACAGTAGCTTGAGCGCTATTACCTATAAGGTCTGAGGACTGTCTTTAGGCTCAGCGTGAGCTTGCTGTTTTTCCGTGTGTGACTATTTTAGTCTGATGACAGTTGCGTTGACTACAGGAAAGGTATCACGGCTTGTCCCTGTGCTAGTTGGTGCACGCTAATTACGGTGTACTGAGCGCTAAATAATGTGAAGACCAGGACAGGAAAGAGGGTCAATCGCAATCCGCAAGAACACACAGCAAAGTTGCAAGTGACGCTCTTTCCTGTGTTTTTTTGCTATAGATGGTTTCATGCTCGCGATAACAGCAGCGAGCGTGCCGCCCCCAAGAGACTTCCGGTCACGTGCCTTATCAGTCTATGTTTTAACGCATGGTTAAAGCAGCTTATACGTCGGTGGGCAAAACCGGAAGCCAGTGCAGGGCCTATGTTTGTAATCAGTGAAAAAGGTCTATATAATTCATTTAGAGTCCCATAACAACGTCTTAGGAGATGGTTACACTTTTATTTGATTGGTCGGCTGAGGTCATTTTGTAGTGATTCACCACGTGTCCCTTGTGTTTCAACTGCTGCAGCGTCATCTGCGATGCAAGGAAACAACCACCAGTGTCGTGTCGAAGTTTTATCTGATACGACTGCTAGGACTGAGGAAATTGCTACCGACAATGGCTACACAATATGGTCAGAGGGTATAAAAAGGCGAACCATCAATTGCGATAGCAAATTAGTAGAGAGCTGTACGGAGTAAGGATATTAGTTTTATGCATACACTCTTTTTTGTAGTGTATGAACGCGCTATATATTGCTTTTCCGTTGTGAAATGTTGCATGTAAATTTTGTATATGCCCACCCATTGATGTTCATGTGTACCTGGGGCACTGGGTGCTCCCTCAAGCTGCCTATAGCAGCTTTTTGTCCCAGTGTCTCCTCTTCCCTGTACTGCTTTGTACTGCGCGTGAGAGAAATAAACTTTGTATTGTATTGTATTGTATCAGCTGTATAAACTTGGACATGCAGCAGCACCAGCAACGCGCAGAACTGTCGTCGACGCCATCGGCGTTTTATCCGCGTTCGCACTGAACGTGCCTGGCGTTGGTGACTGTTGCCGGTGCCTCTGGGGGCGGCTCGGAGGTTTTCGACGAACTCGGAATGACGAGCAGCGTCGGAAATCTTACCCACCTTCTCGCCTCGCAACATTTTTATATAAATACGCATTTGGTGCCGCAGCTAAAAGTCGCCTCTCCTCCCTCCCTCCCGTCCCCCCGCGGCCTTTTGGGCGACGGAAGAAGTCGCGTTTGCTCTCTCTCTCTCTCTCTCTCTCTCTCTCTCTCTATATATATATATATATATATATATGGTGATTGTAAGTGGTTGTAAACGACGAAAGAGACGCTTAATTCTGCAGCCCTTCATGGAGCACGGTGCAGAACACGCGATTGTTCTCCGCCGTGCTTTCGCTCCCCGTGAAAGCGCGCGTCCTTCGCGCCCTTTCACTCGCACATACAGCGTCCGGCGCGCGGCGGCGGTTTTACCGCCGTTGACGTCATACGGAACCTCACGGCGACGACGATGGCGACGCCGACGGCAGAAATCCTCTTTGAATGGCCATATAATTGCTATCGCAATAAAACAGCCTGCTTAGCCTGTGTTGTTCAATGTTTGACAGACTCCGGCAGCGGAACTCGGACGCAGTGAGTACCGGTACTGTATTCGAAGCGAACACCTCCTGAAGAAACACCAACGCCATCAACAGTCTGAAAAAAAAAAGTTGCTCAGTCCACGGCCGCTGGATAAAAAAAAAATGTCACAGTTTCGCCCTAAGGGCGAAGCAATGAATGCGATGGCAACACAGCAATGTCATACGAAGTAAGGTGAGCGGCTTTAGTAGCAATATGAATTGTAGTAAACATGAGCTGATTAAGTAAGGAGGTGTGCTGCGGCGTAAGTAGACCGACATGAAGAGAGACTCGATGACCACGAGAAGGCGCGTGTGAAACGGTGGTGTTGATGAGAAGCGCTTCCCTGTGGGCAGCGCGTGCGAAGGGACACACCTGTAGCGCTGCACTGCGGAATCCGGGCAGCATTGCATGTGTAGCGTGCGTTGGAAAATGTGGCCCGACTATTACTAACTGAATGAACAAGCGTGGTGTGAGCGCGCACAAACAAACATGAATAGATCACACTGAATGACTGCAGACAACGACTGTCAAAACGCTGGCAGCAAGCACATACGCCGCAACGGGCGAAGGTACGTGCGGTCTATCGCTTCAACGGAAACTGAGCGGCGAATGCACGGCGCATAAAGGTCAGAGCCGTGTGGAGATAAGAGACGGTGCGGCGAGCGACGAGCGCGGTTGTTGGCAGAGTAGAAGTGCGGCCCCCCCCTCCCCCCCCCCCCGCCTCGCTCCCTCCGGCGCTGGCTTCACGCTTCCTTGCTTGCGCGTGGGAGATTGAGTGCGTTCGCTCTCCGTGATAGCGCGCGTCCCCGCACGCTTCCGCTCGGGCATACGGCACGCGGCGAAGATTTTATCTATAGGGAACCTCACGGCGACGGCGACGCCGACGGCAGAAATCCGGTTGAAGTGTCCATATAATTGCTATCGCAATAAAAGGTGGAACCTTTTTTTTTTATCCAGTGGCCGTGCTCAGTCTCTATTGATTTTTCGCTGTCGGCTCAAGCAGCAGCGGACCACTGGAGCAGACGACGAGGAGCAAGCTATGACACACACAGGCGGCATACGCTACACGTCAATATCTAACGTTGTCACGGTCAGCCCGCCTCTCTTTATTTGCTTCACGCCATCGCTACAGCGCTATTGTGGACTGGCGGCGGGATGCGTGACGTGTCTTGGTTCAGGTTTCGGGATTCCACGCTCGTTCGAAAGCTGTACTGTACAAGGGGGTACGCTACGACCTGGCAGTGTACAGGGCAAAGGCTGGAGCAAAGTGTCAATAAACGGTGACGTGTTCCGCGCGCAGCTAGGGGCGCGACAAAAGGAGATCCAGCACACGCGAACGACCATTGACGAGTCAACTGCAGCACGGGACGCTTGCTTGAGCTCGGTTAGTTGAGCCTTCTGCTTTTCACGCGGTGTCTCTTGTATCCCTTGCAGGGGTCGAGTCGTGTCACACTTCGAAGTCTCTGTGTGTGCGAGTGTGAAAGGCTGGGGTACAGTGTCCTTCCCGCTCCGGCCGCAACAACAATGACACGCCAACCGCACCTGCAGGTGTCGTCGCCGCCACTCAAGCTCTTCGGTTAGTGACAAGAACATGTCAGGAAGTGACACTCGACAAAACAAAGACGTTTCTGTGCATTGGTCCTTGAGCGCTCGTTTTCTTTTCGTCTTTTTTTTTTCTTGCGGGGGTAGGGGGGGGGGGGGCAGTGAGGAGGGGCTCATTTACGGTATATTTGGCGTCTCGAAGCAATACAGGGGCTATGATAGACTGATAGACGACTTCCTGGAGGCGTCAATATTATATTTGACCAATCGAGTTTGTGTGAACGCAAAAAAAAATACATAAAAGTGAAGAAAAAAACATAGTTGGGGTATTTTAGCATCCACCGATAGCTCGGTATAGACATGGGATTTTGCGATCTGTGTCCGTCAGAATGAGGACGCCGAGTCCGCGAATCACACCCACGGATTTGTGCTGAGCTGCATAAACAGCTGTGACTGACCAAAGCAATATTCGATCAATAATTTACCCCGAGATTTGAGTCATATAACGGTTACGTCTCATCAGTTACCGATCTTCTTACCGCGATGGATTTCTCGCGCTGCGAGTTATCACGTGAGAGGATGATGTGACGTGATGCTGAGTTCCGACAACGCTGACGGTCACAGGACATAATTCACCATAATACTTTTCTTGTGACTTCCGCATGCGGAAGTGTTTCATAACTGAGTGGGTAACTCGATTCAAGAGAGCCTCTTCAGTTACATCGCGAAGAAATACATCGGGATTATGATTTGCTCGTGCCACGTGCGCTATCTATGTAATTCGAAATAGTTACATACAGAACTGGTATCCTCACAATTTAATTGCTTAGTTAGTATATAAGAGAAAAAAAAAACAGTGCGAGTTTGTTTCGATTCCTAATTGCAAATGACAAACGTCATATCGAAGACAGCTGAACAATAGGTGTTCAGTGTTACGTAGCCAGATGGCATAGTGCTCCATATTTCGACGCGAATGGGTGCCAACAAGAAGAGTTTTAGATTCTAACACAGATGGGATTATAATCTCGATACGGCGAGTATTTTATAGACTGCACAATACACCGCGACGTACGTACAATGAACGCAAGGGCCATTCCGCACCTTGCCGTCCACATCTCTCTCTGCTCGGATGATTATTCATAAGAAAAAGTATCTACGAGTACATCACCAAGAAGCAGTACAAGTACAGTATAATATAGAAACCGGAGGCAACAGCGAAGAAGGAAACAAGGAAGGCCTGCTCATCGGCGTGTCAAGGAGAGATGAGTAAATGTTTAGCGAGCAGACAGCGGTAAAGATGGATTGATCGGTGAAGATTATACATCGCCTTGTGGTGGTGCCGATAAGGACGCGTCGATTCCGGCCCTGTTTCGTTTCCTTATTGTTTTTAACGTGATAGCGTGAAAGGCCCCGTGTCGATGAAAATTCGGCGTTCTTAGCGGCGTAAGCGTCGGCGTCGGCGAAGGAGAAAATCGTCCCGAACCACCCCGACCACGCAGGCCCTCCAGGCGCAGAGGCGCTGATGAACTAATGAAATTTCTCAAAGCAAAATGCTTCAGAAACATCGGAGCGTACGACGTAACCACAACCTACAGACGTGATAGCGCCGCAATATAATTTGAATATAAGAGAAAACATAATTCTCTTACGCGGAAGCTCAAACGAAAGCAACTTTTCCAGCATTTCTACCACTCATACAGCGGTGCGCCGCGCTTTGCTCCTGGCAAAAATACCATCCAGACGGCGCTCGCCTCCTCGGCAGCCTAAAATCCCTATATAAGAAAAGTACCGCCACCTACTCTTCCCTCTGCCGCCTCCTCTCCTACAGCGCTTGCTTTTTTCTTTACTTTTTGCTTGCGAACGCCAAGTCGACGGTGGCGCACCTAGAAAGTCTACGTTGAAGCTTTCAGGCCGGGCGCGCGCCGCCGCTGCCGGCGACTGCGGCTGCGCAGAGGACTTTCAACAAGCCCTTCATTACAAGTATTTCACCGACAGCAGATGGGCTGTCGTCATGACGAATGGGTTGAGCTACACCGCTCCTATGTCAGTCTGCTCAGGCTTGTACAGAACTGGTTTACTCATGCAAAATGAATAGCTGCTTGGAAAATACAGTGAAATACTTGTGCTTACCTGCTGTTATTGGGAAACCTGAAAAACTTGGCAGAACTGGAATTCCCGGTATTCGAACACCACAAAGCCGCGCAACGCATGTGATGCTCCGATTTAGCCATCTTTGTCAAATGCTAGGTTGACCTGGCTTCCTGTGTCTTCGTTCGTTGCAGGCCCGATCAAGCATATCATTGTTATCTTTCCCATCTTCATACTTGGGACGACAACCAAAGCAGACGACCAAGCGCGATCGGACTTGTGATATCGCTGAGCGAGTGGCAAAGGTGAGCGGAGGCAAGCTCGACGGGCGCACGAAGACGACCACTTCCCGCGCTTCGCCCGATTTAATATTCACAAAAAGGGAAATAAAAATAACTTAGGATGTCCGGCAACCGCTAGGAGCGCGCACGTTCCTTGAAACCGAAACTAGCTTTACCTTCCGGGCGCTGCTTTTACGATATAGGGACTTTAGTCGTGCTTCCTGCGCGAATGCGTCTCACTCGAAATAAATACGTGCAGTGCCACTCTGACCAGACATGTCATCAGGTAACGAAGCGGGCGTCAGCGTAACTGCTCTGGATTCTTACGATCGTGACCGGTGTCGTCTGCTTACGAGAGCAGCGTGAGCAGACGACACTGCAAAACGAGCGCCCGCCTTATGGTAATGTTTGGCCCAGACTAAAGGTAAGCTGGACGAATTTATTTATGTATAAATCGCTCGAATGTGTACATATACACTAACGAGTGCAGTTAAGCGCAGTTAGCAAGCGGCGCCGAATATCCCACGGCGCTCCAGCAAGCGCGCATTGTATCTCAGCGCGCTTTGTAGCTTCCGTAACGCTGCGCACTTCTGTTTGCCCAGGTATGGAGTACAGACGCTCGCATATTCCCGTGTTGTTTTCGCTCTCGTTCATGGTTCTTTTTTCGATTGCGCTTGCTCTTAGCCAACAGTACGTACTGAACCTCTAACCACAGTAGCAGGGCGTTGTGAAAGTGCAGAGTTATTGCTTCCCGTCAAGAAATGCCACCGGATACTCGGAAAGAAGAAAAGTAGTAAACAACATCACTTGAGTCGGAATTTCCTTCTGCTTGACGGAACAGAGGAGCTCTTCCACGTCGTTTCGTCTGCAGTCCGGATTATCACAGCGCTTATCCAATGTGACAGGCTATTTAGGACATATTACGCAGTTCCCACGGCATGTTTCTCTAGAGAAAGCGAGAATTCAAAGTCGCGGTCCTCGCACACCTTAGAAATGTACGTGGATGCCCTTGTAGATTTGTCTCATGGCGTCTCAGTGTACATGGTGCACAAACAGAAGCAAAAAAAAAAAAAACGAAAAAAAATAGAATTTTTTTCTTGTCTACTCTGCCCTATTCAATGATAATTGTACATGCCTTGAATTGTTTTCTTAGTAGACATGTAAAGCGATCTCTTGGCATTTCGAGACTGTATGAAAAAACAAGAATAAAACAAAAGCGCGGGGAAATTTTTTTGGAGGAATCATGCAGTGTTCTTTGAAATTGTCACGGCTATAAATGTTTTGCTGATTAGACACGCAGGTACTTCCTTACCTGCATGCTTACTATCGGGCGTATAGTTTTGAACCTGAAATGAAAGGCTGTTTTACCCTGCCCTAAATTTGGCTCCCACGCCAAGCAGCCGCCTTCGGTGGCCGTAGGCATGGAACCGACGACCTAGTGCTGAGCACGAGAACGCCATAGCTCAATGAGGTCACTGCTGAGAGGTCGCCGCGCAAAGTAAAAACACAATAATATTGAAATAAAGAAGAAATTCAGAAGAAAACAGAATTAAGTCCACCATCGGCCAGACCAATGCGAAGGAAGCAGGCGCTGGCATCCGATGCACTAATCTTCGGTAAAGAAAGTTTTGAACGAGGAATTGAAGTGTACTTATAAGTGTTAATTGTGATTGGGTGCTTTATTGAATAATTCGCCATGGTAATTCTTGTGGTTATGAAATCTTCGTGCGTGAGAACCTTTCGGCCGAAATCCCTTGCGATGTGTTTTCGCCGAGTCATCCAGCGTATAGGAAGAACAGCTTTCTATTAACTATCTTCGTTTCCGCATTTTTATTGCGTTGCTATAGAAAATGCAGGATGCTAGCGTTTTAGGACACCAACATCCGAAAAAACAAAAAGCTCAATTGGTGCAAGTCGTACAGGTGATCGAAACGATCGGAATGCGGATGCCTTTAATGGAAGGCAAACCCGTGTCACTATGGCATTTCGAAGCAATCCGCTGCCGTAGCCGAGTGACTGTGGGATTCGATTACGACCGTGGCATGGAGCCGCTTTCATAACGGCCTAAATGCAAAAAAAAAAAAATCACTCGTGTACTTAGATGTAGATGCGCGTTAAAGAACACCTAGGTGGTCTAAATTAATCGGAGCCCGTTGCTACAGCGTGTTCCAGCACGCAAACGCCTGGGAATTTAATTTTTATTTGAAGAGAAACTGGTGCGGCAAGAAGCAGGCGACGACCGTGCGCAGCGAACTGGAAACATGTTGCGACGCGCGCTCGTAAGTTGCAAGTCATGCTCGCGGCCGGAGCCCAACGCGAATGCCAAGGCGGTCGCGGAACCGGGAATATTCTGTCGCTGAGTTTCATATCGATAAAACGACGGCGATAGCGCTAACGCCATTGCTGTCCACGAACGCAATGGATGCATGTGGAAGCTTCTAGAATATTCCGTCTTCGGCGACTGTATGCCAGCTACGGTTTCTTTTTTTTTTTCATTTTATTTGTTAGTTTGACTTCACCATCACCAGTCGCGCCGAGCGCGGCGATAACGGTGGCGAGTCAGCTAGCAAGCCAGTGACGTAGTTCGAGAACAGACCAATGAGGGAAGAAAAGAAACAGGCCGGGCGTATCAACGCATGCGCCAAAGTGCTTAGCATCGTGGTTGTCGTGGGCATATCACGAACACCCGGATGCTTGGGCCGCCATTTTGCACTTTTCTGTCGACTTCGATGGGCCTCGTGTCGGCTGCCCTCTGCGTCGTACCGTGCCCCGCGGTCCTGCTGGTCCTAATTACGCGCTAACGGTGGCAGCGCTTGACGAACTCGGGCCAGACTCTGGAAGAACTATGGCTTAATCCCCCCGGGACTGCAAAATGTGAGGCACGCTTCGAGAGACTTTGTTGCTCCTTCTCGGCAATTCGTCGCGCTCCTTTCCGAACTCCCGGAATGTATGCGACGGCCAGCTGGCATTTCAGCCCTGGCGGCATCCCGGTTAAGCCGGCGCAGCGTATAAGTCGCAAGTCGTGCCTGCCGAGTACTTGTCCTTTTGTTTGTGTGCGTTCCCATTCGTCGGCGACGCCTGGACCATGAACTTTGGAGGAGCAACTCCGACCGTGGCTGTTAACGGAGCACCTGCGCAGCAACCCTTCACGGCGAGCGTCGTCACGGCGAGCTTCCAGACGTCGAGCGTCGTCAGCGCTCACGAGCTAAGTCCTATAGGTGGTCCCCAAGCTGGCGAGGGTGGCGCACGCCTTAGCGAAGTTAACTGTATAGTTCCACTAGTTAGCGCTCGCTAGTATTGTAAAGCTACGTTTGAAAATTAAGTAAAGTTAGTTTTGTTGCTTAACTGTAAGCCCGAGAGTTTCGTGGGCATGGCTGCGACCACGTGGGTCTCCCCCGTGCCGGAATCGAAGGGGACGGGCCACCGTGTTCGGGGTGGCGGCGTGTGTAGCTTCAGGCTTAGCTGACACAAGGCTTAGCTCACACTAGGCAGGCTAGCTGATAGCCGTCCTCTTTTTCGACTGCGGCAGGGACATGGACCCGTTCCGAATTGCACTGCGACCCGGCCACTATTTCGTGCCAAGGTAGCCCGGGCGCGTCAGTGCTATCGAGCGAAATGTGGAATCGGGGGAGCACTCGGAATTACCTCGCCAGCTTTTAGCTACTAATCCTGCTTACTGCAGCCCTCGACGCCGGACATCGCCTTCAGTCGTCATCGGAGCTCGGCCGGGCAGCAGCGACAGTAAGCGGGCCGTTTCGTTGCCGTTGTTGCTGTTCGTTTTTTTTTTTTTTTTCAGCGTGTACTTACTGTTCTCGCCGTCTTTCACAGCATCGCTCGTACCGCGGCCTACCGTGTTCCCTCGTCGGTGTGGTCTTGCTGGCAGGCGAGACCAGGGTCATCGCCCTGCACTACTACGGGTAAGTACCGCATAGTGACTACTCGTACTGTACGGCTACATCCTGGAGTGGTTAAGAAATGAGCCTTGTTGTCGTTCCAGGATCGCAACGTTTGCTTTTGATTGCGGCCCACGAGTAGGAACGTGCTGCTCCACGTTTGCCATCCTCCCAACGTCCTCCCACGGGAGATGGCCTTGACCACCACTCGAACCGTGGCTGGCCGTGTTGGTTCCATTGCATTCTACGACCCATGGCGTCCTGCTGGCAGACGGGACTTCGTTTGGAGCCCTGGTACTACTGGTAAATATCACTTATACACGATTCGTACTACCACTATGTCCGCTTATTATAATTGTTTACAATACTGCCGCTATGGAGTGGGAGGATAGCAGGTGGGCATACTGCAGGCACTTTGGCGCTCAGTATAGACCTAAAACGCTCGGCCGCTTTGCCACGCACCTTCATTTTGTAGCTCCTACTGAGCGCGGTAGTACATAAAAAGAAAATGAAAAAAAAAAACTATGCAGATCCCACGCGCTATCGGTATCAATGTAAGCGAAGCCTTCTGTGCTGTTTGCTTTGACGATAATTTGTGGCGATGTTTACGTCGAATGTTTACGTTCTTCAGCGTTCAGTGCAATACTCGAGTCGAGAGTTCAGTTAAACGTTACCTTGCGTGCGTCTACTTTGGGCACAGGACACAGCAAGACGTGTCCTATTAACAATGTCGCTTGGGCGAAATTAATAGCCGGCGAGAAGGTTAGCGTAGCCATTGCCTCACAACTGCGCGTGGCAGAAGTGTTACTTTAAAGGAATCGGGGGGGATTTATATGCCAGACCCATGATTTTAAATACACCTGCACTATATTGTGGCAAATATCCACAACGAGGGATTGGCCATGAAGTGGTTGGTACAACGGGACATGTCCAGAACGGGGGATTGATTGTCCGAGAAGCCGCTGGTGCATTTAAAATAAATGAGGGAATGCAAGTCATTGTCACACTTGGCGTAGTATGGGTATACGCCTGTTTCCATTGCGCGAAAGACGCCAGAATGAACCCCCTATAACAAAACCTTCACTTCCCACACATTCCGACATGTCTGTTGGAGCTGCGTAATTCGTTTGCAGTGAGTTCATTATTTTGGTTGCACCCGACGTATGGCTGATTGCTGTCGCAAAGTTTGTCGAACGTAAGCTACACTTATGTTTTTCTTAATCCCATCCGAAGCTTCCTTGTGATCTTTTGTACTTTTCGTGCAAAGACTTCTCCGATAGGCCAGTCCGTAGTTTTGACTTTATAACCTCTTTGAAATCTTCGTCGCGAATTGAGGAGCTTATTTAAATGTAACGATCCTTGCCTCCTTTCGTCTTGCCTTGCGTAAACGGTGGATGCGTTCAAGTTTCCGCTTTCTGACCAAGCATGTCCAGATTTATTTTTTTATACTAATGCCGAAGAGCTCGTGCATCGCTCCTATCGCTTGGCTGCTGAGAAGACTGAACCATAGAGAAAGGAATTCAAATTTCTTTCTTTATGACTGAACCCTGGGCGCTGCAACTCGCACTAGGCTGGAACGGCTCGGCAGCTCTGGGCAGGACCCTACGTGACTGGGCTTCCCGCTAACTGTCAATAAACCCCGTAGTAACAGTATCCTCTACATTAGTTGTTTCCTGAAGGCTACAGCGTGCTCACGCGCTACTATGCAGCGTAATCTCTAAACGCATGCGTAATCCTTGCGGCGCATTCTCGTCGAACTATGCATTCGTTCTAACAGATAGTCATGCTTTCTGGATGGCTTGCATGGATGGAATCCATGAGTGCTTATAACTGAGTGGTGACCAGCGAGTTCACCATGCTCTACTTTTAATTACACCGAATGTCTTGTATATCTGTGTTAATTATTTCGCCCAAAGAAACTATGAATTCATATCTTTCATATGGGCGAGCACCACGGCTCGCCTATAAAAGCACTGTAGCGCGCTTTTCAGCCAGGTTATCGCGTTCCGCTATGTATTTTAGTTACTGTGCAATTACGAGCTGCGTTTTCTACTTGGGAATAAGATAAGAATTTTGACTGTAGCACGACGGCTCCTTTAACAAGGATGACTGCGTGCAGAAATGTTTTCGAAATCACATCAGACGGCGTATTCCAACACGCCAATTTATGCACAGGAATTTCATGCATGCTACGCTATAATAAAGGTCTCTTCAATGCTATGCAATCGCAATGAACATCGCATAGTGCGCTATTTACGTCACCTGGCCGCTTCGCTGCCGTTTTAGTAGAGTACTGTGACATTTAATCGCGTGTCTACGTTGGTTCGCGCAAACATTCAATTTTTCGTTCAATGTGGTGATACGTTATTAATCAAGGGGGTGTTCAGCTGTGAGTTAAATGCGTATGAAAAAAAGAAACGTTCAGTGGGGTCCCATATCGATTGCTAAGACGACTTTGACGGCGAAAGCTTTGATGCGTTGACGTCATTTTATTTACGATTATTTGCTTATGTTGGTTGATTAAATAACTATTATTTGGACGTAATTTGGTTTGTTTTCTTACTTGTTGTTACGGAGTCTATTATTAGTATGTACTGCTCTTTGGAACTGTCTTAATTTGGCGTGACCACTCTTACCACGGAGTCTCGAATTGATGTTGAGTAGTCTGTTACTGTTCTCAACCCTTAATTACTTTTAATTATCGTAATGATTCCTAATTACTCAGTAAATGACTTTAGCACGCTTTAATAAAGGTGTATGTCCGTGTATTGGTCTTGTTAATTATCCTAATTACTTCGGGCATTCATCAATTTGGGACTCTTGAATTACTCTTAATCACTTTTAGCTACTTGGTGCTTAATTCACTTACATGCTTTATTGAACGATAGAGGTGTAGTATGCCGCTTCCCGATTTTTGCTACAGCAAGTGTTGTCGACGATGGTCACATTGCGTGACTAATGAGCTAGTTAAAGCCTTTCGCTTTAAAAGGTGCCGATGCCCATTAACGAGCACGCCCGAGCGCCTATGCTCTACGCGTGCACACGCGCGCACACAGCGTTTTAGAGACCTCATTCGCCACGGCCCCCCTGACAACGCTAAAAGGCAGTCAATGCTATTCTTTTGGAGCAAGGCAACACCTATTTAGATGCACTGGGGAGCGAGTCGAGCTTGTTAGGGAGACCGCGCATGCGCAGTCTTCGTAAATAGCTATAGTAAGTGCACGCGTTTACTAAATTACTACGCATTTTACGACACTCTGATTAGTACTGTACGAGCCAGCGGCTAGTAAAGCTTTAAGTAAAGCTAGTAAGTGCTGCCTTTACTAGCCAGAAATGCTTCTTACTAGTTTTTAGTAACTACTAAGCCACTACTACCTCATCTAGCCTTGGCCTATTATGCTGTGATTGTGACAGTCTTATGCGAAACTGAGATAAGCTGTAGTGTTGTTCATTATGCTGGACTAACAGTTTGCGTCTTGGTAGCTCACACGTGTAGACAGTAGGCTTTAGACATTTGTGCACAAAGCTTTGATTATTTAGCCAAATACATAGGTGCTCACCGGTGCAACGTGTGCTCCCTCAAACTAGGCCTTTAAATAATCGTGAAGTTGCTCTTTGAGTAAGTGTTGCGTAGCACCTTGGTCGTTCTGTATGTGTGTCCTTGTTTGTCGCTGCTTGTTGGAGATATACAGGGTGTTTCAGCGAACACTTAAAAAAAAAATCCTTAAAGGTTGCCTGTGGCAGATAGCACAATTCTAGTTCATGAGCTGGTCTACTCGAAGAGGCAGACATTACGTGCACAAGCAATTAAAGTGCATAATCCATTAATTAACAAAACATTCACTAATTAGTCCTAACTAATTACCTGCAATTAAATTGTAGCCGTGGACTTCGCAAGGCGGATCCACTTGGAACGAGTTCTCGGGATGACACCAGTTTCTAGATATTAATTCCCAAACTTTGCGGCGAAATGCATTGGCGTTCCAGTTTAACAAAACGTCGTTTTATGCATTGAAGCACAAAATTAACTGGAACGCCAATGCATTTCTCCAATTTCGGGAATTATCTCGAAACTGGTGTCATCCCGAGAATTCAAAGTGGATCCGCCTTGCGAACTCCACAGCTACAATTTGTAAATGGCAATATGGGCCATCAGGTAATTTGTTAAAAACTTAATTAGCGAATGTTTGTCAATTAGCCGAATATACATTTCAATTTTTTGTGCAAGTAATGTCCGCCTCATCGAGTAGACCAGCTCATTAACCAGAATTGGGCTATCTGCCACAGGCAACCAAAGGTAAATTTGGAGTTTTCGCTGAAACACCCTGTATATACATAGTACATTCTTACCCGAAGTCAGTGCGCCTTAATGTCCCTGGTAAACGTTACTTGTATGTATATACCATCAATTAATACCTTTATAGCGAAAGGATGTGGTTCATTTGTTTTCATATATATCTATAATTTTGTTTTATGATCTTACAATACCATCCACTTGATGTGACAATGCAAGCGGCACTCTTACATCCAAAAGGCCCCATTGTATTGTTGGTAATTATATTTCTGTTGCGTTCGTAATTGCACTACCGAGGTAGTCTTAGTACTAAGTTAATGTTTTTTTTTTCTAGCTTCAGCAGGGTAGTGAAAACTACTAACCGTCGTTTTACTATCTGCGTTTACTAAGAAGGTAGTGCTTTTTGGTACTAGTAACGTGTTAGTATTTACTTAGTGAAAATGACTTTTAAGAGTGTACTTTCCTCTGGCGCGCTCCGCCGGCGAATGGCCACCGGTCCGACGTTCCGAGTTATTTTGTGAGCACTTGTACAGTGTTCCACACGTGTAGCTGTTCCGAATTGCGCCAGGTAAGCCAACGAAATAGTATGGCAGGAAGCAACTTGTGGCGTTGTGCTCTTGCGCAGCCCAAGTCGCACCGCACCGAACCGCTCCGCTTGTCCCACGCCCGCAGGCAGAACCCGCGCGAACAGCAGCTGCAGAATGTAGTTGAACGGGTTAATTGCCACCCGAGTGCTGGTAGCGCTGTTAATGCCCATGCCTTATTGAACAAGGAATTAAACCAGCGAAGACGCATACAGAGCAAAGAAGCGCACAGGAATATCCTAGTTGATAGTAAAACCAGCGTCGTCCTGTGCTATTTGTTCTGCGTATGCGTCTAGTTAACTAGTTCCTTGTTCTATGTGTACCAATTCGCCCGGTACTTAACGTTACTGCGTCCATGCCTTATTGTTTCAGAATCTTGACCTCTGCTTTCGGTCTGCGGACCACGTGTATAGGATGTCCGGTGTGCTGCTCCGCGTCTGCCATCCTCCCAACGTCCCCATACAGGAGATGGCTCTGAGCACCACTTGTACTGTGGCCGACCGCGCTCCATCGCCGGTGTGCGCTCTTGCTGGCTGACGAGACTGCTCATCGCCCTGCACCACTAAGCGTAAGTACTCCGTACCCATGACTTGTACTATACGGCTGTCCTCGAGTGGTTAAAAATACGCCTCGTGGTTTCATTTTCAGTTTTTCAGTGTAATCTTCGCTTATAGTTCCAAATATTCGTTTTATACTCATTTGGAAAGCCGATATACGACAAAGGGGGGAAAAGTAATCAGAGCTTGCTGAATTTGAGTTTCAAGATAGCTATAATTAAAAAAAAAGCAGATCTAAAAGCTAAGGTTCTGGCTGCCATAATTTGTCCTTGGTTAATCGATAACACATTTCTGAGTTGGAAACTTTTTATCAAGCTGTTTTTAATTCTTTGGATCTCTTCACCTTAGTATAAGTATGTCGCGAGTCGGGACGCATAGCTTGATTACGAGTAGCAACTTGTAACGATCACTGAAAATTCCTTGTAGAGCCCGTGTTTCCAGAACCTTGAAGCGCGTGGCTTGACTTTTTGCAACTTCGCTCGCCATTTGATTCAACATTAGGGGGTCTTACGTGCCAAAACCATGATCTGATTATTAGGCACTCCGTAGTGTGCGACTCCGGAATAATTTGGACCGTCTGGGGTTCTTTAACGCGCATCTACACGGGTGTTTTCGCATTTCGCCACCATCGAAATGCGGACGCCGTGGCCAGGATTCGATTCCCGCGACCTCGTGCTTAGCAGTCAACCATGGCGGGTAGCTTTTTGATATTTGAGCCCCATATGAGAATACAATACAGCATCTGTGATTATATCGAAGAAATATAGACTTCGCCTCAGCTAGCTGGTATTTGGTGTCTCATCCAAAAAAAAAAAAAAAGCGCCTATTATGCGTGACAGCTTCACGTTTAAATTGTTAATATTATTCTAAGCAACTCGCGAAAAACAAAATACAAAAATATTCTGTTTGCGCGCTCTATTATCCGTACAGATATAAAGACAAAGTATTATTTACTCCAGTGCTTCGAGACTCAAACTGGTACTTTGTTTTACTGACATTCAGTTGGAGCTCGTTTACAACTAGCAACTGACAACTCTCTTAACAACCTATTTGCTTTTATCTGTTAAGTTCATCACCAGAAAAAAAAAAAAACATAGTCATCCACGTACAAAAGCCCCTTTTCGGTTAGTAAGATGCAAGTGATATCACGCTTATATAAAGGAAAACCAAAAGCTGCCCTAATGAGCCTTGTGGTGCGCCTGTAGTCACTGAGATTACACTGGGTTCATAATCGTCCAGTGTAGCATATTGCTTACCATTTTGCAGATAGCTTCTAATCAGGTTTAGCCCGCACCCTCTAATTCCCTAAGACGTCTTACTGAAAAGTGCTCAGTCTGAATCGAAGGCTTTCTTAGGTCCAGAAATATTGCCACTATGCACAACCTTTGTTCGATATTATTATAAGCTTCTTTTTTTTCGCAATAGAGCTAGCTCAGTTGATTTATCCTCTAGACAATCAAGCTGCGGTGGGGAAATTCACGCTTTTTTTTTTCAGAAACCGAGTAAGCTTTCGTGCAGTGCGCGTTCAGATCTAATAGTGGAAATGCTGAGTATGAATATTGTTGTTACAGGATCCCAACGTCTGCTTTCGATTGCGGCCTACGAGTCGGAAGGACATCAGTGTGCCGCTCCTTGCCATCCTCCCAACGTCCCACAGGAGATGGCCTTGGTCACCACTCGCACCGTGGCAGACCGTGTTCGTTATATTGCATTCCCTCACCAATGGCGTCCTGCAGGCAGATGACACTTGCTCCTACTACTGGTGAGTGTCGCGTACAGGCGACTCGTACATCGGTTATGTCCTCGAGGGGTTAACAATAAGCCCTCTGTTGTTTCGTGTTTCCAGATGCTCGTTTTCGATGGCGGTGCACGACGACAATCCAGACAGTGTTTCCAAAAGGTGGGAAACTGTTTGTTGACGTCATAAATGTTTTGTCCAGTTATTTCTGGCGCAGGGTACCAACAGTGGTAATAGTAACTGCTTTTGTTAGTAGCCAATCGCATTCAAGTCAGTGCGACATGCCCTGACCGTTAGACTGTTTTGCAGTTTCTAAATGTGAGCATCGTACGTGTGGCTAGCTTTCGTTGCGCTTTCTACAGCTGACAGAAGTTGCAAAGACAGACATTGCATAAGACTCACGTATGCGACTTTGAGTGTTGTTTGGGTGGCAGTGCAGGTAAGACCAAATGTTGGAAGAAGTGTAAGCGCCGCTGCTTGGAGGATCCTTTGTTAAAGGTTGGGAGTTGCTTCAATTTAGGGTGGTGACTACAAGCTACATGGGTGTTGTGCCATTATTGCGTGTTCAGCAGAAACGTACCCATGTATCAAACTGAATATTGAGTGATATCTATCATTTTCTCAGCCAAGTATGATGCCTGAAACATGCTTACGTGAAGTGGTACGTACCACTGTGAATTTATGAATTGCTTGATTAAGATACTAAAATGCTTGAAAGCGTGAACGTCTGGAAATAACGCTTGATTTCTGATGTTTGAAAGATTTTCACGGCGCGGTACATAGTTTCGCAACTCGTTTTAAACTGCCGGTCACACAGGAGCATTTACGTGGGACTCAATCCAGCTTGTTCGAAATTTGCTTGTCGAATGGTTAATTTCTATAACGTCAGTGTGGAAGGAATCGATTATAACTGCAGATGCTCCGAACGTGACCTTCTCGCCACTTATTTTTTTTTCGAATAAATGTGTTCATGTTGTAAAGCAATGGGAAATTTCGGCCACAAATGCAGCAGAAATACACGTAACAATTTGGCTGCACTGGTTCCAGCACTAACCTAGAGAAGTATTTTCTTGCCTACGTTCCAGATGGGATCACATTGAGCAGCAATCGTCCCATGGCTGTCCACCTGAGCACATCGGCCGACAACTGTGGACATCGAAGTCTGAGCGTGGCCACAAACCGAGGACCTGCGGAGCAGCCCCTCGTCACAGCGAGCTTCTGTCCGCGCTACGAGCTTAAATGCTCAGCAAGTAAGATAGATGCCAGATGTTCTCCAAGCTGGCGAGGGTGGCGCACGCTTTTGAGAAGTTAGTTGCGAGTTGAGTGTAGCTGTATGAAAACATTGCGCAAGTTTAGTTTAGGTGATTAACTGTAAGCCCGAAGTTTGTGGGCACTGCTGCGGCCACATCGGGTCTTCTCCGTGACGGAATCGAAGAGGACGGACCACACCCGCGGTGGCGGCGGGTGTAGCTTCAGGCTTAGCGAATTGCGGGTAGGCTTAGCTGGCACCCGGCAGGCTATAGCTGATAGCCGTCCTCTTTCGATTGCGCCAGGGACATTAACCCGTTCTGCATGTCCTTGCGACCCGACCCACTATTTCGTGACGAGGTAGCCCGGGCGCGTCAGTGCTATCGAGCGAAATGTGGATTCGTGGAAGCAAACGACATCCGGAATCGCCTCGCCAGCTTTAGCTGCCGCGGCATCGAACGTCGCCTTGGGTCTCCAGCGGAGCTCGGCCCTGCAGCAGCTAATGTAAGTGGTCCATTTCGTTACAATTGCAGCTGTTCGTTTTTTTGGCGTTTACGCTGCTCCCTTCGTTGCAGAGGATGACCTTGAGAACCACTCGTATACCGTCGCCGACCGTGTTCGCTTCTTCGCATTCCCTCGCCGGTGGTCTTGCTGGTCAACGATACTTTGTACCTCGCCCGGCACTACTCCTGGCAAGTACCTTGAACACTCGAATCGTACTATACCTTTGTTCTTCAGTGTTTAATAAGTCCCGCGTGTTTTCAGGTTCCGATCGTCTGCTTTCGATTGTGGCTAGTCACAAGGATATCCTGCGCGCTTCTGCACAGTCAAGTCTCTGTCCTTGATAGAGACGCATTTGAGCTCTATTCGTCCTATATGGCCAGCCGTGTTACATCTGCATTTTCTCGCCGGTGGCTTCTTGCTGGGAGACCCGAGTGTCGCTCGGCTCCCTGTGCTAGTTCTGGCACGAACCATGTACACTTAAATCGCACTACGGATGTGTTCCCGCGTGGTTTATCAGCCCTGCGGCATATCCGATTCCGAACGTCTGCTTTTGAATTAAGCGTTGTTAGAAGATGGAGCTTTTCCCAATGACGGCTCTTGTTCGTGTTCTCACTGTTTTCCTTCATTCTGTTGCTACACCTACCTGGGGACGCAAATAAACTTTGTGGGCTCCCGAAGAAACTTGCTGTCGGCTGCCTTTAATGCTGCCTCTAATGCTGCCTTTAATGCTGTCGGCTGCCTAATTCGTTTATGCTTGGGACAACTTCCTTCGCCAAGCATATTTTCCAAAAGGCTCTTAAATGTCGCTCTCCACGTAAGACAATGTTACCTTTCTTCAATTCCTGGTGACATTTCAGAGCTGCTTTCATTTCCGGACCTCTAAATTCTTTCGTGTACTCCGAGGGCCAAATTTTCCAGGCTTCACGTAGCCTCCACTTTTATTGAAGGTTGCCTTCCTATTCCTCACTGATGTCTCCTGCCAGTTTTGTTTCCGCCAGTCGGGTCCGAAGAAGTTGGAGTATAGGTTCTCCAGGTTCATCGTAAGCGCATGTTGGCGATTGGTTGTTCACGATATCCTCTACTTCGTATGTTAAGGTATATAATTATCCAAGCTGCAGTAAACATCGGCCAATCGCTCTTCGTTCTTGACTTGAAACTATGGATGACCTTTCATAGAAACTACCCGACCACGGAGCATCTTCCAGAAGAAATTTCCACTTGGTAATTGGTGGCAAAATCTCTATTTGTTTCGTGATGTAATGTTGTAGCCACCACATTCAACTCGTTTTCAGTTCAATTCGTTTTAGTGCCGAAAAGCTTGTACAAAACTGAGGTGAAGCCTCTATAACAGTTTCCTATTGTACAGCTCTTGTGACGGCACATGTAAAAATCACTACGTTAAGTTTGACAATGTGACTTTGTTTGAGCTGCTTCCCGTGCACCTGGGAAATGTAGGCCAGCTATTTCAAACGTTGCGGTCTTCGTCACCCTATCGGCAGGATCAGAAGGCGCTTCCTTACAACGGTCTTTAATTGCATCGTCGCCACACAGCGCACTGCCGTGTTACGTCTTTCACTTATTTTCGTCCTTTGATTACTCAAAATGTGGTTTTTATACGCATCGGTGTGTCACGCGCTCAACCGTGACAAGTTTGTCTATATACGTCTCGAAGGAATGGTCTCCAGAGATTTTCACGTAATGTGATCGTGTAATACTTGTCATATGGGCCCTACCGAAGACGCGCTTGAACTCTCAATAGGCCTCTTTTGTCTTCAAACATTTGGCATTCGCGTATTGTCGGCACATTCACTTGCTTGCTGAATTTCAATTCTCGTGTAATTTCCACATTTTAGGTCTAGCGATATGAGACGAGTTTCGGCGGTATTTATTTCGTCTGGATTTAGTGGACCGTTGACCTTGTCTTCTAACATTGCTTACACAACGAAACATTCACGCAGTTGCTCTCCAAATATACAAGTGCCGAATATGCCACCTTCAACACGTCGTCTTACGATCATTTGCGACGTAGACCTAACACGTTACTTGTCGTCTGTCCTTTCATCATTATCCGGCTTTTTGTAATATGGCTATTCTTTGGTTTGCAGCAACTCAGATTCCTTACGCAATTTTTGACGAGGAAGTCTGTTCTACGGCGACACTTGTCAGATCTGCTGTTTTTTTTTTTTCATTACCGCTGACGCATCCCCATTGTTTTCCATTGAGTAATCACTTTCTTGGAGCCTGTGTTCAATGGACGCTTCACGCATTCATCTTTCTTTATCCAATGGAGCACAATTGTAGCAGTGATCCAAAACTTGTTTGTCAATTTCTCGTTTTGGATTGTTGATGCAAATCCACATAACATTGTTGCTCGCAAATTCTATATTTGCGAGACTGACAACGGTCTTCATTATAGCTACTCTGTTCTTTGCCAGAATCAGTGCTGTCTCCGTACTACGTATTCTGCACTTGCATACGCCGCCGGCTTGCATCCCAGAAAATGTTAGTGCTTATGTTTTCTTGTTGTCGATACGCTCTGTAGGCTTTCAGTCTGATCTATTTTTAACTTCCTCAATTCATTCCTACATAGATCACCTGTAATTGGCTGGAAAAGGGCTGTCCCAAAATATTCCGGTTTTTCTGTCATTGAATACCGCTATTAGCTGTGACAGTGAAGGACGTTAGGAATTACAGCGGACCACATATTTTTGCCCAGACTTGGAGTGCTATGCGTTTCGTGAGCATTGCACTCAAGCCATTCCTTCATATTTTGATCTCTGGGCAGTGTCGAAGCTATCGCAGACGCACAAATTGAGGACGTTCCCAAAGACCCATACTGTGCCCGTTACAGTACGCTCGGCTCGATTTCTACGTCTGGCCCATTGCCTATAGATGTGTTCGATTCTTCTATTGCCGATGCCCTTACACCGGGCCAGCGATCATAACTTCTGTGCATCTTACAAGAATTTCGTGCTTCTTTCGACGTCGGGCAACCTTCCCTGGGCCGGACGTCAACTGTTACGCACCACATCGATACTGGCTCCCAATCGCCATGGCGGCAACGCCCATATCGTGTATCGGCTACAGAACGTCACGTGGTTAATGAACAAGTGGTCGATATGCTCCATCGCGAAGTGATCCTACCTTCCCGCAGTCCATGGGCATCTCCCGTCGTCCTTGTTACGAAGATGGTTCTGTACGGTTCTGTGTGAACTATAGGCACCTTAACAAGATCACTCGTAAGGACGTTTACCCGCTTCCGCGAATCGACGACACTATTGACAGTCTACAAGGAGTATTTTCATCTCTCGATCTGCGCTCAGGGTATTCGCAAGTACCTATGGCAGATGACGATCGACCGAAGACAGCCTTTGTCACGCCCGACGGCTTATACGAATTTAACGTCATGCCGTTTGGACTTTGTAATGCGCCAGCGACTTCTGAGCGTGTCACGTCTGTGCAGTACGTTGTGGCTGCCGACGATTTATAACAAGGAAACATGTACATGTTAAGCGGCGCAGCTTAGGCATTGGAGTCAACAAGCCAGCGTTCGATGACAAGCTCGCGCTTGTGCCATCACGTCCCGTGCATTCGCGCGCGCATTTCGTTGTCGTTATTTAGCGCGAAATGTCAGTCCTTCCTTCCTTAGACGAAGTCTCCATAGCGGTCTGGAGGACGCCTAAGTTCAGGTGGTCGCAGTTTCCGGGTGGTTCCTGCTTGTGACGTCGAGGTCGACGGTTGCAAGGAAGTATTGTCTTGCCTGTCGAGCGAGTCAGGCCGTTGAACCATAGAACTCGGCGGTGTCTCTTCTGACGTGGTGCCTGAGAGATCGTCTGCTATGCTCCAATATATCGGTGATTGGGTTGCTTGTCCGGCCTTGCTCGTCTTCATGTGGTTGAGGTGACGCCGAACCTTTCCTTGGTCGCTTTTTACCGGCCAGGATCGTGGTTCGACGCGGCACAGTATTTCGCCTTCAATCCAATCCGGCTTTTTCAAAAATTAACGGATGAGTACTCTCTCCCCTACAGCGAAGCGACGTGATTTCGGTAATGTCTCCTGGCTTTCAGGGATTTGTATCTCCGTCTCCCGCTTGAGCAGAGCAAGAGGGCATAGAAGTTCTCGCCCGAACATGGCTTTCGCAGGTGTCATCCCTGTGGCAGTGTGTATAGTTGTGTTGTCGATACAGGAATCTTGCAAGTCGGCACTGTATGGACTTGTCTGTATCCCTCAGGAGTGCTCTCTTCAGCTCTGCCACATAGCGTTCTGCCTGGCCGTTTGTTGCAGTGTGGCACGCTGGTGACGTTATAGCCTGAATGCCATTTGCCGTGTAGAACTGCTTTATCTCAGTGGAAATAAAGGCTATTCTGTTGTCGGAGGCGACCTTTCGGGGAATGCCAAACGTTGCAAAGAGGCATCGGAACACATCGATGACAACCACGGATGTTGCTTGCGTCACGTGCCGAACTTCCACCCACTTTGTGTGTGCGTCCACAACAACCAAGTAGGTGCACCTGAGTAGTGGCACTGCGAAGCCAACGTGCACCGTGTGCCATGGTGTCTGGGGACGGTCCCAGGTGGGAACAGGAGCTTTGGGTGGGCTCTTCTGCGTTGAACGGCCTTCACGGCACTCTCGCACCAGTTTCTTCGATCACCTTGTCGATTCCGAGCCACCACACGTAGCTCCTTTCGCCCTTTTTCATGGCTACCATGCCTTGGTGACCAGCATGTAGAAGTGCCAGGACGTGAGATCGTGCTGAGTTTGGTATGATCACCCGTGATCCAAGTGTGATGCACTCACGATGAAATGCTAGTGCGGATGCTCTTCGTCGGTAAGGAGCGAACTTCTCTCCAGTGAGTTTTCCACTGTGCCATCCTGCACTGCCTTGTACAACCTCTGCAGGATGCTGTCTTTTGTCAGACAGGCTATCTATGTAGCTGTAAACAGAGGTCTCGACAGAGCTTCAAACAGTACGTCCTCTGGTGGCCAGGGTTCATCGAGACGTTCTGGCAATGGTAATCGGCTCAGCGCATCTGCATTTTGATGGTTCTTGCCATGCCGGTAGACGATGTTGTAGTCGTACGCCGATAACTTGATACACCATCTGGTCATCCGTGGTGGGAGGATGTGAGCCGTTGGCTTTACTGGACCTAGTATGCTGAGCAGCGGTTGATGGTCCGTGACGAGTCACCTTTCTTCCCGCAATATACTTGTGGAACTTGTGTACTGCAAACACTACAGCGAGGCCTTCTCTGTCCAGCTGAGCATAATTGCGTTCCGCCGACCCTAGCGTCCGAGATCCGAAGCTATTGGCGCCTCTATTCCGGTCATCACGTTGAGATAGAACAGCTCCTATGCCGTATGGTGAAGCGTCCACGTGAGACGAGAAGCTCCTTCTGTTCGTCGTAGTGTGCTAGTACGGTCTGACTGCGAACCAATTTCTTAAGCTTATCGAATGCTTCTTGATGGTTGGTCTCCCATCTCCACGTGGCGTCCTTCTGCAGGAGCTGGTAGAGACAGCTGGCAATTGTTGCCCTGTTCAAGAATCTGTCATAGAAAGCCAGCATTCCCAGAAATTATTGAAGTGCTTGCTTGCAGTTTGATGCTGGCGCCTTTGTTATAGCTCGGACTTTCTTATGTGGACGCCTGTCTCGTCGATTCGGTGTCCCAGAAATAAAACTTGTCGCACTGCAAAACAGCACTTGTTTTTGCCGAGCCGAAGGTTGTACTTGCGCAGCCTCTTCAGGACTTTGTCTCTCGGCGTGTTCCGTGGCGTCTTTCCCACTGATGATCACGTCATCTAAGTACGCACAAACGCCTGTGATGCCAGATAGCATAATCTCCATGAAGCGTTGAAAAATGGTTGGAGCTGCAGAGATTCCGTAAGGCAACCGTTTGACCTTGTAAAGCCCTTTCAACGTGTTCAGGGTCAATATCTCTGCTGTCTCTGGCGTTACGTGAAGTTGCTGGTAAGCCTGTGCCAAATCCAGAGTGCTGAAGACCTTGCCTCCCCTCAAGTGGCTGAGGACTTCATCTGTAGTGGGAAGTGGGTAATCTGCCTTCTTCGATACTTGATTCACTGTGCAACGGTAGTCGCCGCATATTCTCAACGAGCCGTTTTTCTTTCGAACAAGTACGAGAGGCGTTGCCAAATCCGAATGCTGCGCAGGCTCGATTATGCCTTGACTTTGCAGTCGATCCAATTCAGCTTCTACAGCTGACCGCAGCGCAAAAGGAACCGGCCGGACTTTTAGAAACTTCGGTTTCGCTCCTTCCACGAGTTCAAGCTGTACTTCAGGCCCAACGTGTCCAGAGATGTTCTCATCGAGCACAGACTGGTACTTGTCCAGAAGCTTGGAAACAAGTTCGTCGTCTGACACATCATTGATGCCCGTGATCTGTATACCCAGATGAGGAAACCAGTTGCATCCAAGGAGGTTACACCCTGCTTCCTTGATGACAACAAGCGGTAATTTCATGGTCTTGTTCCTGTGCGTTACATCCACCGTTGCACATCCGAGAATATGAAGGCCCTGGCCTGACCAGGTGCGTAGGAGGATCTGTATCAAGCCGTGGTGGGTCATCTGTCCACGTGAACTTGAACGTGGCCTCACTGATGAGTGTGCAGGCTGCACCTGAGTCGACTTCGAACTCTAAGGGCTTGCCATGTACGTGTAGCTGAGTCATGACCTTCTGCGTGCTGGGCGCGTCGATTAAGGATGTTGAGCTCGTAAAGTGCCGCGTCTGGTGAATCCTGTTGAGTCGTGACAGGTGCTGAGGCCGTTGTCGAAGTTCCTTGTCGGGGTTATTCGATGTTAATGTTCTTGTTCGTTCTTGCCTCCTTCCGTTTTTTCAGGCACGCCTTTTCAATGTGTCCGTGTTTCTTGCAGTAGTTGCAGGACGCTGTCTGGAACTTGCAAGTGTCCGGACTAGCGTTTTCTTCTTTTCGGAAGAGGTACTCGAGTAACCTTGGTTTTGTCTTGGAGATGCTTGTGCAGGCTTCGTGAATCTCTTTAAATTCCGTTTTCACGTTTCTCTGGTCTTCGACGGCGTTCTCAGCTCTCAGTGGAATGTCAAAGGCTTTCTTGAATGTCAAGTCTATTTCCGCGAACAGCCGTTGCTCGACCTACTCGTTCCGAAGACCGCAAACAAAACGATCACGCAGCATTAATTCAAGAGGCAGGATTGTTGGATTGGCCGCAGTGTCTGCGCTAGTTCCAAAATTGCACTCTGCTGCTAGCCTCTTGAGCGCTGTGACGTAAATTACTGACCGTTTCATCGTGCCGTTGGTCCCGTCGTTGGAAGCGTGCCCTGCAGAAGACTTCAGAAGGTTGCGGATCAAAATGAGCCTTGAGGGTCTCAACTATGTCGTCGTAGCTCACTTGGTTGGGCTGCTTGGGTTGAACGAGGGCGCAGACGATGTCGTAAGTCTGTTCTCCGCACAACGTTAGCAGATGAGCACGTTTCTTGGAAGCGTCCGTAATGTCGTTAGCCTCGAAGAACTGTCGCCTCCGATACCAGGATCTCCAGGAGCCAGAGCTGCCACTGAATTTGGGTAGCCGACCATAGTCGGGCGCTGCCATGTCGTTCCGTTACTTGACGTCGGTGAACTGCCGATGAGTCCGGAGTCTTCCTCGTCGCCAATTGTCAGGTCTGTGCAGAAGGTTGTGGCTGCCGACGATTTATTACAAACAAGGAAACATGAACATGTTAAGCGGCATAGCTTAGGCGTTGGAGTCAACAAGCCAGCGTTCGATGACAAACTCGCGCTCGTGCCATCACGTCCCGTGCATTCACGCGCGCACTTCGTTGTCGTCTTCCTCTAGCGCGACATGTCATAGCGCATGTTGGATACCGTTCTGCGCGGCTTGAAATGGTGCACGTGCTTGTGCTACCTTGATGACGTCGTTGTTTTTGCTCCGGACTTTTCCACGCACCTTCAACGCCTCCGGCATGTTTTGACGTGCCTGTCAAACGCTGGCCTACAACTCAACTTAAAGAAGTGCCGATTTGCAGCGCGGCAGCTCACGATACTGGGTTACGCCGTCTCGAAGGATGTGGAATCCTCCGCCATCCAGCCAAACTTCGTGCCGTCGCCGAATTACCGAAACCGACGTCTGTCAAAGAACTGGGCAGTTTCGTAGGCTTGTGTTCCTACTTCAGGCGCTTCATTCGTAATTTCGCTGCCATCATATCGCCTCTGACGAAGCTCCTTGGAAGCGATGGACCACTTCATTCGTAGTCGTCGGAGTGCGAGGAAGCGTTCGCAAATCTCCGTCGTTTGCTGAAGACTACCCCAATTTTACGCCACTACGACCCGACGGCCCCTACAGAGGTACACACAGATGCCACCGGTGTTGGCCTCTGCGCTGTCCTTGCGCAGCGCCTCCCTGGCTTTCCTGAATATTCCAGTCTCACCCTTACGAAAGTAGAGGCCAATTGCACTGTCACGGAAAAAAGAATGTCTGGCGATCATCTGGGCTCCAAGTTCCGGCCTTATTTGTATGGCCGCCCATTTGATGTCGTCACGGACCACCATGCAATATGGTGGCTGTCATCTTTGAAGGATCCTTCAGGTCGTATTGCCCGCTGGGCACTTCGCCTGCAGGCCTACGATATCCGCGTGCTGTACCACAACGGATGCCAACATTCTGACGCCGACACCCTCTCACGCTCTCCCTTGCCTGACAATGCCTGCTGCTCACTATTTCAGCTCGCTGTTTCTTCAATCGACCTTGAGACTATTGCTTCCGAGCAGCGCAAGGACCCGTGGATTGCCTCGATTAGACTTGCTTGCTGACCCATCACCACAGTCAACCACTCGTACGTTGCGTGGTCAGGCTCGCCATTGCGCGGTTCGCGACAACCTGCTTCACCGACGCAGTCATACCGCAGACGGCCGCCAGTGGTCGTTAGTAGTACCTCGCAGTCGTCTGCGCTCCGAAATCAGCGCATCCTTACACGCCGATCCACAGTGCGCACACTCGGGAGTTGTCGAAACCTACCAGCACTTTCGACAGCGCTACAACTGGCGAGGAATGTACAAGTACGTTCAACAGTTCATTCGCTCCGCCCACACCCAAGCTCTCGCCGGCTGGTCTGCAGCCTCTACCCTGCCCTACCTGACTGTTCGGGCACGTTGGGATTGATTTGTATGGGCCACTTCCCTTGACGTCGGCTGGTAACTGCTGGACGCACTAGCGTCTGTTACCCACAAGAGCCGGGCCCACTATCGTCTCTTGGCTACAAGCATAATATCGTCGGTCGTGTCCCAGTTCATTCCTTAAATACTGGTCTCGCTACGTTAGAAAACCATCTTCATGGGCATGAAATACTTTCTTCAGTGTTTGATGTCCAGTTCCTACTGTTCATTACAGCTCGGCGAAAATGATTTTTGCTTCTATGTACACACATTTTGCCTGGTTTTCTGCTCATCCAAGCATAACGTCAACGCAAATCGAATTGCTTCTGCTGTCATTGAAAACGAATTGTTTCGAAAATTTATTAGTGGTAATCTACCTGGATTCAATTTTTCTCTTGCTTGAAGGTTTCTTTTCTACGTCTCCTCTTGTTGCGACTGAGATGCTTCGAAAATTCATTATTACATCTCTATTCAAATTTCCTCCTGTCTGAATGTTTAGAATGCCTTTTCCACGTCTGCTATCAGTGCAACCATTGCAACTCGGTGGTTTCGAAATTGTCATTCCGTGTTTGCATATCTGAAGTCAAATTTTCTCTTGCCTGATGTTTTGCATTCAGGATATTTCTGATCTTGAGCACGAGGCATCAAATACTACGCTTTCCTTGTTGCTAGTAGGTCTTCTCGAATTGCTTGATGCAGCAAATAGTATTTAACGTGTTCAAACTCTTCCGACAACGCTTGTTGTGCCATTCCACGCATGCAATATCTTGCATTACAGTTGTATACATTCCTCTCAGTACTGTATTTGTTACTCTTTACATGGGAGTCTATCTTTCCATCCTTCGCAGCAGTCCTTGCGGATGATGTTGTAGGAGGACGTGACGGCGGCTCCTGCCGTTGGCCCTATACCTTACTTTGACAGAAGGGCGAAGGTGGCGAGCCGAGCGGTGGCTTCGTCGACCAGCGTTAAGGCTAGCTTCTGTAACGACACTGTGCGTGCCGAGCTTGTGCCTCGAGCACGCGCTGCGCCTCGATTCTCTTCCTTGACAGACTGAGGGCGCCGACCAAAGCGCTCCCCATTGCGGCGTCGGTGTACGCTACAATGTAACCAAATGGTCCAATTCATGCATTGTTTTTTCTGAAGAGTCATGGCAATATTTTCCAATTTCCACAAATTTCTGATTTTGTAAATTTCGTCAGTTTCTGCGGCGTGAAGAACCGTGAAGGGTTACGTGTTTCGTACTTCTAATTCTACACCGCATGGGCCATGGACAATCCAGTCGAGAATGTTTTCCATTGTATGTTCGTTTAGTCATTTACCCGTTTTGTTATCGGTTCCCAGTAAAAATCGGATCCAAGCGTCTCTTGCGTTTTTTAGTTGTCAACCGCAATCAATATTCTCATCCTTTTCGTATATAATTTGTTGTTAAGTCGACGAAGTCGTCCTTTTGATATTACGTCTATTTCAATGTCCTTGATTAGTTACTAATTCACCATCTGGATTTTGTTTTGATCAAGATTCTACTACAGTCCTCTCGCTTTATCTTCGTCCGAATGCTCCAAGCGTGAGTGTCTGTGCGGTCGAATCGACAACCTAGCTTTCGTGCCATACAGGCCCATGTATGTTGGCTTTCACATGAAATTCTTGCATCCTCTCCTCTATTTTAACATTCTGCCCATGCTGTGGCCGTGTATAGTAGAACTGAACGGTAGTCTTGCGATTTAGGAGAAGCTATAGTTGCCATCAGCCATATCGCACTATCCTTTTGCAGCGTATGACTTTCTCTCGTTGATTTTCGTTCTGCACATTTCATTTTGCTTCGCAACGCTTGCAAACGATGGTGCAAGATTTTGCACTATATTTTGGTCTCGCGTACCGGGAGAATATTTTCTTATCGAAGCTTCTGCTTCATGTCCTATATTATTGATCGCCGGCAGTCTTCAGTGAAGTTGTTTTGGTTCGAGTAGCCGCATAATTTTAGGACTGAGCTTTCAAGTCTTGCGCGTGAAGTTTGGTCTATCAACCCATTTTCTTTGAGCTTTCTTCACTGTCTTCGGAGTAATGGAGTCACTCGATGCACCTCGTTCTTGCAAAAATGCTTGTTTCGTGACTCTGCACTAGACATTCCTTTGCTTCTTCCTCATACAGACTGTTCAAGTCTGCCCGGACTAGCTTGGACTCCTTATAAAACTAGTAGTCCATGAATGGTTCTCGTGGCGTCCTACGCTTCCAAATTGGCATCATCATTGGAGCGTACAAATCTACATTCACTCCGAGCGCTTTCGCTGCAATCATGTGAACATAGACCGTCTGGCAGAATCCTCGCAAACCTTTGAAGTCATCAGGATTTTTGACTGGTTTTTAACTTGATCAATGCATTCATGGGAGTTTCCTTCAAATGTTCATTACGTTATTCTTCCTTCAAAAGCTAAGCAGCTGTCTAGTAACTATCGCAGTACTGCAGGCCATAAATCAGTGCAGCTGCCTTCCCATCAAAGGCAAAGTAGTGGAACTTGTGACAAATTCTGTCGAAGATGAATTGCGGTTTCAAACTGTCTCCAAAGTCTTTGCCACATCAACTTGTTGCCGTCAAACATTAACATCTTTAGTTTAGGCAGTTTCACGTAACTGCCATGATCCGGGGACCGATTGACTGACCCTGCCTCACTTTCTGTTGCTGCATTATCGCGAGCATTCGTCGTTAGCCAGCTTATTTATACTGGGCTATCTTTCAAATTGTAATTACCTTCATGCCACATTCCATTACTTTCTAAAATTCGTCGGAGGCTGTTTCCTCGATGACGAACGTCTCCATCTGTGCATTTGTGGCTCGACAACTGTTATGCCCTTATTTGACTAACGCTCGTGATTACAGAACCTACGTCGTCTCCATCACTCATTTTTCTTTCTGTCTCTAATGAGGTTTATTATCTCCATTCTCAGTTTCCCCCACTCGCGAAACCTTTCTATTCATGTTCAAAATACAGGCTTACGTTCACAAAGTAGCGATGGCTTCTATTCTCTTTTGCGGCTGCTCTCAGCTCCACGGCGTCCGTTCCCGATTGCCAATCGGATGACAGCTAGTTTTTTTTTTCTTCACTGTTGTCCTTCTCTGGCAAGGGTCGATTTCGGCCCACAAGGCCACCCACCCAGCTCCTGCACATTGACTCGCCGGTCTACGCTCCAGAGGAGATTACTTGGCGCACGAGCACCACCCGTTCCAGGAGCGACTGTCATCACTTCCACATTATCTCGCCGATGGCGCCCTGCTGGCACACTGGACTGTCCTCCTCTCCCTGCAGTACTACTGGTAAGTGTTCTGCACAGACGGCTCATAATACCGTTACGGCTATATCCTCCAGTGGTTGACAAATGAGCACTGTGTCGTTTCAGGTTCTGAGCTCCTGCTTTTGATTGCGGCCCCCAAGGACACCCAGCCCGCTCCTGCACATACTCTCCGGTCTACGCTCCAGAGGAGATTACTTGGCGCACGAGCACCACCCGTTCCAGGAGCGACTGTCATCACTTCCACATTATCTCGCCGATGGCGCCCTGCTGGCACACTGGACTGTCCTCCTCTCCCTGCAGTACTACTGGTAAGTGTTCTGCACAGACGGCTCATAATACCGTTACGGCTATATCCTCCAGTGGTTGACAAATGAGCACTGTGTCGTTTCAGGTTCTGAGCTCCTGCTTTTGATTGCGGCCCCCAAGGACACCCAGCCCGCTCCTGCACATACTCTCCGGTCTACGCTCCAGAGGAGATTACTTGGCGCACGAGCACCACCCGTTCCAGGAGCGACTGTCATCACTTCCACATTATCTCGCCGATGGCGCCCTGCTGGCACACTGGACTGTCCTCCTCTCCCTGCAGTACTACTGGTAAGTGTTCTGCACAGACGGCTCATAATACGTTACGGCTATATCCTCCAGTGGTTGACAAATGAGCACTGTGTCGTTTCAGGTTCTGAGCTCCTGCTTTTGATTGCGGCCCCCAAGGACACCCAGCCCGCTCCTGCACATACTCTCCGGTCTACGCTCCAGAGGAGATTACTTGGCGCACGAGCACCACCCGTTCCAGGAGCGACTGTCATCACTTCCACATTATCTCGCCGATGGCGCCCTGCTGGCACACTGGACTGTCCTCCTCTCCCTGCAGTACTACTGGTAAGTGTTCTGCACAGACGGCTCATAATACGTTACGGCTATATCCTCCAGTGGTTGACAAATGAGCACTGTGTCGTTTCAGGTTCTGAGCTCCTGCTTTTGATTGCGGCCCCCAAGGACACCCAGCCCGCTCCTGCACATACTCTCCGGTCTACGCTCCAGAGGAGATTACTTGGCGCACGAGCACCACCCGTTCCAGGAGCGACTGTCATCACTTCCACATTATCTCGCCGATGGCGCCCTGCTGGCACACTGGACTGTCCTCCTCTCCCTGCAGTACTACTGGTAAGTGTTCTGCACAGACGGCTCATAATACGTACGGCTATATCCTCCAGTGGTTGACAAATGAGCACTGTGTCGTTTCAGGTTCTGAGCTCCTGCTTTTGATTGCGGCCCCCAAGGACACCCAGCCCGCTCCTGCACATACTCTCCGGTCTACGCTCCAGAGGAGATTACTTGGCGCACGAGCACCACCCGTTCCAGGAGCGACTGTCATCACTTCCACATTATCTCGCCGATGGCGCCCTGCTGGCACACTGGACTGTCCTCCTCTCCCTGCAGTACTACTGGTAAGTGTTCTGCACAGACGGCTCATAATACCGTACGGCTATATCCTCCAGTGGTTGACAAATGAGCACTGTGTCGTTTCAGGTTCTGAGCTCCTGCTTTTGATTGCGGCCCCCAAGGACACCCAGCCCGCTCCTGCACATACTCTCCGGTCTACGCTCCAGAGGAGATTACTTGGCGCACGAGCACCACCCGTTCCAGGAGCGACTGTCATCACTTCCACATTATCTCGCCGATGGCGCCCTGCTGGCACACTGGACTGTCCTCCTCTCCCTGCAGTACTACTGGTAAGTGTTCTGCACAGACGGCTCATAATACGTACGGCTATATCCTCCAGTGGTTGACAAATGAGCACTGTGTCGTTTCAGGTTCTGAGCTCCTGCTTTTGATTGCGGCCCCCAAGGACACCCAGCCCGCTCCTGCGCATACTCTCCGGTCTACGCTCCAGAGGAGATTACTTGGCGCACGAGCACCACCCGTTCCAGGAGCGACTGTCATCACTTCCACATTATCTCGCCGATGGCGCCCTGCTGGCACACTGGACTGTCCTCCTCTCCCTGCACTACTACTGGTAAGTGTTCTGCACAGACGGCTCATAATACTACGGCTATATCCTCCAGTGGTTGACAAATGAGCACTGTGTCGTTTCAGGTTCTGAGCTCCTGCTTTTGATTGCGGCCCCCAAGGACACCCAGCCCGCTCCTGCGCATACTCTCCGGTCTACGCTCCAGAGGAGATTACTTGGCGCACGAGCACCACCCGTTCCAGGAGCGACTGTCATCACTTCCACATTATCTCGCCGATGGCGCCCTGCTGGCACACTGGACTGTCCTCCTCTCCCTGCAGTACTACTGGTAAGTGTTCTGCACAGACGGCTCATAATACTACGGCTATATCCTCCAGTGGTTGACAAATGAGCACTGTCGTTTCAGGTTCTGAGCTCCTGCTTTTGATTGCGGCCCCCAAGGACACCCAGCCCGCTCCTGCACATACTCTCCGGTCTACGCTCCAGAAGAGGTTACTTGGCGCACGAGCACCACCCGTTCCAGGAGCGACTGTCATCACTTCCACATTATCTCGCCGATGGCGCCCTGCTGGCACACTGGACTGTCCTCCTCTCCCTGCACTACTACTGGTAAGTGTTCTGCACAGACGGCTCGTAATACTATGGCTATGTCCTCCAGTGGTCGACAAATAAGCACTGTCTCGTTCTAGGTTCTGAGCTCCTGTTTTCGATTGCCGCCCACAAGGACACCCAGACCGTTCCAGCACACCGACTCTGCGGTCTACGCTCCAGAGGAGATTACTTCGAGCACCACTCGGCCTGTGACCAACCATGTTTGCATTCCTACATTCTCTAGCCGATGGCGTCCCGCTGGTATACTGGAGCTATCCTGGAGTCCTTGCACTTGATTATGGTAAATATCACATACACACGAGTGTACTGTGACTGTTTTCGAATGACCAACAAACAGGCCTTGTGCCGTTTCAGGTTGCGAGGCTGTTATCGCTTTTGGCGCAAGAGAATTGTTCCAGCACGCTCATTTACAAGAACACTCCTGGCCTTACCTCAATAGCTACAATCTTCAGCCAGATCGTACTGCCGCACTCTATACAGCCCACTTCCTGTGACCTGTGAAGGAGTCATAAGCCTTCGTCTTGGCTGTGTCCTGCAATGTGTTGGCGGCGTGTTAAGGCTCTGAAGGACTGCCTATCGTCGCCGTCCTGCGACTGTACATATGTTTTCACTTTTTTACACCCATATTAAGTTTCGTATAGCAAGCGTTTCTGATTTGAACGACGGTACGCCGCTCAGCGAATGTACGGCGCTTCTAGCAATTAAGATAATACGAAGCAGAACAGTAAGGTCTGGTGACGTGGACACCACCCAGCTTTTCTGAAGGGTTGTTTGAAGTCTTCATGAGCTGATCTGTAAATGTTTGGTGGCGAGAGTAATCACATTCATTGTGTGTGTGTGTGTGTGTGTGTGTGTGTGTGTGTGTGTGTTACCCGTTTGCGCGCGTTTTGTGCTGTCAAGAACCGATGTACGACAAAGCTTCACTGCTATTCGGCGCACTTCGTATTCATTATATTTCGGTAGCATTTCCTGTGTCGCCATTGTATCCGCAGAACCCGTTGATGGTTCATTTTTTTCCGGTTGAAGGCTCTCTGGTTCGGTGGTTCATTTCTCTGGTTGAAGGCTCTCTGGTTTGGTGGTTCATTTCTCCGGTTGAAGGCTCTCTGGTTTGGTGGTTTACTATCATCCATGAGCATCCGCTTTTGGATTAGAGTAACAACTCGTTTCTTTGGCTTTCGTTCTTGGATTGATCTCGGTACTGGTTTCAGCATTCAGCGAATTTGTTTAGGCATCTTTCTCGTATCGGAAACGAGAGCTTCGTACAGATTCTCGGCTCTTCCACGTCACTCATCACGCACTCAAAAGATCATCATGCCACTACAAAAGCACACACTGCCAATGGGAAAGAGGCGGGTAGTTACTCTCGCCAGCAAAAATTTACCGATTAGCTCATGATGGTAATGAGGTTCATTTTAAAACTGGTTGGTGATCAATGTCACCATGCTCGCTGTTCCTAGTTTTGATGTCTGAATCATTACATGCTTTTATGGATGGGTGTCTGCATGGATATGAGCATTCTCTATGAAGTGTGGTGCTCACGCCTTGCGTTGTCTGCGTCACTTATCGGTCCGTAAAGCTGCGGTTCGTAAGCCATGTGAACTGTGGAACCTCGCAGAAATTTGTTGCCGTCGTAGACACAGTCGCCGCTTGTTCACCGCGTATGTGTCGCATTGGCGCCGTGGTTTGATTGGGATTTGTGTGCATAATTATCATGCACTGCGCAAGGTCCGTGTGAACCGCCATGTCGCCCTTGACGCGCATCTGATCTCGTTGCCTGCTGACTGTAGACATTACGCACAGTTTTGTCATTTCGTGCTTCAAGTATATCCGTTTGAGCCATTGTCAAACGACTGCTTCAAATGAGCTACATTTATTCCCCCTTATGCGAAATCATGTGTAAATGTCTAGACAAGTGCACGAGCGCGCGCAATGAAATCTTCAAAAGAAAATGTCCGCTTTAGTTGTATTTTTGTTTAGGCGACTAGTTTACCAGTTTCTCTTGTACTTTTTTTTACTGTACGCTGTGGTAACATCTTTACATGGCTCTTCGAATGCATTTGAATGCGTTTGCTTGGTATTGTGTTTGAATTTGATCGTCTTTCCGCTGTTGTCCTAATGTCGATTTAAGGACCCACACCTTGAGATATTACTTTCAATGTTATCAGTATATAGCCTGAAATAACCTTGCTCCCACGTTGCTTGAAAGCTAAATAAAAGATGAGCAATGTCATTGGCCAATAATCACCTGTACCTCTGTGATGGGAAGTCAAGAAACCACGCATGCGCGATTCTGCTGAAAATGTCGTACGCATTTTTCTTGACCCCGAACATGCACAAGGCTCTACGGAGCATTTCTGTAGGAATTGTCTTTTTATTTTGATCAGTTATAACAATCCTGTAATTAAGCCACAGAATACTCACAAGCAGTTTACAATACGAGCAGTGTGGAGATTTGGGCTTGCGTTACGCAGAAAAAAAAAAGCCTTCAACAAAACTGGTACACGGACGCAGAGAAAGAACACACCCGCACAGCACTCAACAGTTTTTATACGACAGCGATGCACGACATTACTGCACATTAAAAGGCCTGTGTGATATATAGGGTCGTCGTGTAATGTTCTTGTCCATCTCTGTGTTTCGCACCTAACTGGGCAAGGTCGCATACTTGCATGGTTTCTTGAAAGGAAAGGTAACCAGATTCTTTTATCTCCATGCGAAGATGCTGTACAACGCGTGCTCATTTCAGGTACTTAAAACCTTTCATGCATATACAAATAAAGACGTAAGTTGCTAATCCTTGGCTAATGCTATTTCGCTTTCAATTGATGTGTTGTACGAAAACCATGTTCTTGCATTCCTATACGTCAAAGTATCTTACGCTATGTAAATCCGTTATGTATTTGATGTGTTTGTATACAAATGCATAAATGCTTATTCTCATTCTGTATATTAAATTCACTGTATGCTGCTGTCTGCAGCATGGGGGGATAGTCCGATCGGGCAGCATTGAGTCGCTTTCAATTTCATTTGTCTTGTTTTTCGCCCATTGTATTGAACATTGCATTCAACTGCACCTTATGAATTTCCTGTCAAAATAAAACTTATTCCTGTTCTCCGTCTCACTAACTCCATGTAGTGCATGGACTGTGTCGTTTCATCCAGCCACGAGGTCGCGTCCACTGCCTGCAACTGGTCGCGCGACTCCGACTGAATGGGAGCCTCACGGACGGGTTAGTATATCGCACAATCGGCGAGCCCTTCTCATTTCTCTAGAACAAGCCGGGTATGTGCTTCTAGCCTATTTCATGCGTCGATCCCGGAGATAGTACTCAAAAAAAAAAAGTTATCCGATACCATAGGCCGTGCGGGCTGTTTGTGCAGAAAAACATTTAAGCAGTCCGGCGCTTGATCCTCTCGCGAGGAATGACGGGATAGTACCGTGCGCAGCGACTTCGCCACAATATCACTCCTAACTCGCTCAGGAAGACATTGTCTTTAATCGGCGTTAACTAGTGGTTGAACTTTTTCATACGTAGCATTATATGAGCCGGTCGTAAAATTCCATGTGAAAACAGGAAAACATTTCCTGATATAGGGAGCGAATGTCAATCCAGAAAGCCCCTGTTCCAATACTGCGCGGAAATGTGAAGTTTCAGCCCATTGGATGCAAGCTATCAACGGCGCACACAGTACAGTGGCAAACGACACTATGTCCACGATAACAATATGCGTGTCTGCGCAATACGAGCCCGTGTGCTTTCTCCATTCCCCGTACGCTGAAAGGAAGCGTTTAACCTAGGCCGGAAATGCATAAGCCTACACTAAAAGGTGGATAGCAAGCAGTATACATGGAACGCCCTGGTAAACTCCCTACCAGTGAGAACTAAAGGGGACTAAAATATAAGGTGTTAAACCGAGGTTAAGCTGTATTCGGCAATTAATTATGTGCATCTGTGTGCTCGTACTCGCGCATATAATGCATACATCAGCATAACCCCCCACACGCATAGCGCACCACGCCGACCGCCATAAATTGGTACGCATATCACGGGCAGTTTCCGTTCAGGGAGGTTGCGCTTAACTTTTTGGTTGTCTTAGGTCGATGTTGCAATAATGTACAGGGCTCGGCAATTGATTCGTAATGCTCGTGGATTCCGGCACTTTTTATACCACCAGTAGGCGCTGGAGACTCGGCGCGCCTAAAATCCCTATATAAGAAAAGTACCGCCATCCTTTGATAAACGCCGCTTCTCTCTCGCCTATATCTCCGATTGGACGATGATAGCGCGCGCTTTTCACTTTATATTTTCTTTTTTTTCCGCCTCAGAGCCATGTTGAAAGTCCTCTGCGCAGCCGTATAGTCGCCGGCGGCGGCGGCGACGCGCGCTCGGCCTGAAAGCTTCAACGTGGACTTTCTAGGTGCGCCACCATCGACTTGGCTTTCGCAAGCAAAAAGTAAAGAAAAAAAAGCAAGCGCTTTAGGAGAGGAGGCGGCGGAGGAAAGAGTAGATGGCGGTGCTTTTCTTATATAGGGACTTTAAGCGCGTCTCAAGTCCCTATATAGTACGAGCGCCTGCATTTCTGTATCAAATGGAAGCGAGAGCCCTTGTGATGCACTGATCGCATTTTGCCCCCCCCCCCCCCCCCCCCGCGGTTCAAGCATCGCGTTCCAATTGCTGAGCACTGTACGTGTAATTAATGAGTAGTTTTAGGTTGTCGGTAAACAGATCACTTGTTAACCACATGCCAGGTTACGGGAGAGGACGGCAGCAAGGCTGGAAACGCCACCTTGCTCGCATTTTTTTTTAAGCGCAGCACAAAAAACCTATTCATGCGGTCGCCGTAACATGCTTCTTAAGCCGATGCTAAGCATTGGTAGATACATATTAGCATTAATGTACGGTTGTCCCAATTTTTCTCAGACAAGAACATTCACGCGACACAAACGTCTCAAACACATTGTAGTTGGACAATCTGTCTCAAGTTGTCGCTACTGCTGACCACAGCTATAGAATCCCCAACGGGTCTGGGGTGTTTAAAAATGGACTGGAGTTCTAGGAAACTCGTTCTAAGTATTCGTGTACAGAGTTTTAGACAGACGCTTCTAAGTCACATGCCGGGGTGTCTTACGCAGCCGTCGGCCCATCCTTTTCGGAATTCGGTGTACTGTAGCCGGAAACAAGTATCTTTACGGCTGAGGTCTATCCACTATTGTCGGCCGTGAAGCATATAAGGAAATCAAAACTTCAAAAAGCAATCATTTACAGACTCCCAAAGCGCGGCAAAAGCTTTCAAGTCACCGAAAAATCCTGTACTCATTGAGCTCTATTCCGTTCTGTGTACAGCGGATGTATCTAACCAGCATCTGATTATATGATGATACCTGGCCACAGGGGCATTGAGGGTAATGTGTTAGTAGACCAAATGGCCATAACAGTTACATCGCAAGTGACTCCTAGTACTGCTGTTCCTACCACAGCGCTGAAGGCTTTTTTTACGAAAGAAAATGCGAAACCACTGGCAACGCTTGTGGGACGCAGAAACAAATAAGCTTCACGTGATTAAGCCACATATAGATTTATGGCCCTCCATAACGAAAACGCGATGAATTGATGTCTTGTTCTGTCGACTGCGTGTAGGGCACACATTTGGTACGCATAATTGCCTACTCACTGGCAACGAACCTCCACTACGTGGAAGATGTGGTGAAATGCTCACCGTCCTCCACGTACTTGTGGAGTGTGAGAAATAAGAAACGGAACAGAAAAAATACTTTGCGCAAGCCGTTCGTTGCCATATCCCACTACATCCAACATTGTTTCTGGGCTCGGAAGCATTCTTTAATGTGAAAGCAGTTCTGAACTACCTAAATTATGTAGCGCTACATGTTATTAGCCCAGGAATGTCGTAGCGCACCCTCTCACCAGAGGGCGCTCCTGCGATAGTTTTTGTAGAGCACACACCTCTGTACCCTTGCGTTTAAGGGCCTCGTGAGGAGGTAGTGCTAGTTCCGTACTGGTAAATTTCATTATATGATCGTTCTATAACATATATTTTACAGCCACAGCACACCTCACTGTCATGTTCATTACTTTAATACCTATCTATTTTAGGCACTTTTACAGCGACTGATTTTTAGGCCCTTTTACAGCCAAGTAAACATCTACCTATTGCAATCCATCTGCCCATTGCATTGACATATCGTTGTCACCATATCACCAGTTGCATGGCGCTCTTTGGCCATATCTGGCTCTTGCGCCACTAAACACATCAATCAATCAACCGTTGCGCTTTCCCGCAACTCCCACTACGCTCCGTCTCCCTTTCTCAGAACCGTCCTCCGGCGCTGCTGTTTCTCTTTCCCGGCACACTCCGTTTTTCTGTACCTTACAACGCGACCTTGAAACAGAGATCTGAGGCCTTAAAAATTTCCCGACGAAACTCCTTAATGCGAAATCTGAGCGCTACTCTATACGTGTTTTCATTTCGCGATATATTCGCTGGCGCGGACAGGCTGTCTCGCGCGGCACGTTGCAAAACGGAGCGAAGTGTGGCGCGACTGACTCGCTAATCGGGAAATCGCGAGATGCAGTGCACGGGACGCGTGGGCGTGATTCTGAGCAGCCGCCGCAGACAGACCTCCTCTCATGCAGAGCTTTGTTTTGACGCGCTCGGCTGCATACCCTATCGATGGCGTTATCGGCGAACAGATGACGGGCGCTGCTCTGGCGCAATCTCGGCGCGATCGTCGCCGCAGAAAGCCCCATAATGCAGCTGCGGCAGAGCGGCCACACCAACCGACGGCGAGCCACTGCGGTAGTCACTTGACAGCATGAAAATGTCGCCTCCTCTTTCCAGGTGCGAGATGTCGCGTGCTTTTTCCTTCGTCTGCTGACAGGTCAGCGCTGTTCTTGCGTTTTTCGTCCTTAGTTCTTAACGCGAATCATGTCTTTTGAAGAGGATGACGTCGTTGCCACTGATCATAATCATGTTGGTGTGCTCTCTTCTGTTGCGGCGTCGCCGCGTTCTTAAAGGGACACTAAAGCAAAACGATAAATCAACTTAGACTGATAAAGTATTCTTCGAAAACTCGGCCTTCATCAATTACACTGCAAAAGGTCAATTTTTAAAAGAGAAAATGAAGCTTTACCGCTAAAGAATTAACTGAGGCCTAGAAGACGCTGTCAAAATCCATGACGTCACGGTGAGCTAGGGTGGGAACTTCAAGGTGGCGTCACCACTCGCCTTTGTGTTTTTCGTTTTTTTCTGGCGTACTAAGCGGCTTCTCACGGTAAGAGTGGTATTTTCGGTATTCTGGAAAGGTAATCTACTGGTACAGAAGAAATCATTTTTCCTTTAGTGTTAAGCCAAAGATAATGAGGTACTGGGTGCATGTCGCCTCCGCGTCCTTGTATCCAGGGACCGTCTTGTCATACAGAATCGGGTATGGCGCACTGTCTCCAAAAACCTTTCCATCAGGACGTCTCGGTTTAGACCACGGAGTAAGATAAACAGGAGCGCCGACTCCGCCGCCGCGCAACGCATTCGCTCGGGACAAACCGTGTAACGCTAAATTAGTCATCGCGTAGCGCCATCTGTTGAGGCGCGTGGGAAACACTCAACAGCTTGGATTCCATGTGCGCATGCGCTGAGTGGCGGAGGCCGGTGGCGACGGCAGCACGGAACCGGCAAGGCGGCACGCATAGAGCTTGTCGTCTGCTAGAAACGTGGGCCCTCGTCCGCCTTAATGTGACAGCAATCAAACACAAGAAAATATATGCGCACAAATAATAAAAGCGCAAATAAACACTCGGTAGCGCTTTTATTCACGCATGCGAAACATTTTACATGTCTTTAGAGGAAACAGACGATAAATGATGCCGTACGAAAAGACACAACAGAAGTACTTGTTTTTCACTCCTCAACGTCTGCGCGGAAGCGAAGGTGCGAAATTTTTGTCTTCCTAGCTTTGTTCACCATGTCTGCAGTATATTTATTCATGCCTGACGGAACAAGGTATCTTGATACTTGTGCGTGAAGAGACTGAGCAACAGGACAGTGTTTTGTTCCCGGCTGTAAATCTGGTTATGACAAAGGACGCGAGAAGTTTTCGCTCTTGGCGGTGCCATCTGATCTTCAACTACTGCACCAGTGGCGTCAAAAAAATTCCTGAAATAAGTGAGCGCTTAAAGCAATGGACAAAATATGTGCGCGACACTTCGAGAAGCAGCTTATTTTTGATAGTTACTTCAGCAAAGACAAAGGCGATGTCCTAATAGATGTAAAGAAAGTTCCTCGACTTCGAAGCGGAGCCGTTCCTTCAATTTGTTTAAGGAAGCCTGGCGTAGCTCAATGATGCTGAATGCCAGGAGGAACCAGAAGACGCCAATGCGGAAGTACGGGAGGAGCTCAATTTAAATTTGTCTACAACTACACACAGTGCAGGTGCCTGTCCTTGTCCAGAGACATGCCGTAATGTAGAGAGAGAGAAAGAAAGGGAGAGAAAGGCAAGGAGGTTAGCCTGGAGTGTAAATACCGGCTGCCTACCCTGTAAATTTTAAGCCTTGCCTTCGAGATGATTCCCCCAGCTATGCAGGACACATAATCAGAGCTTCTCTTGTGAAATAATAAGCAGGAAACACTGGCAGGAATTCCCAATTATTATGTTTAGTGAGAAAGTGGCGATTCTGCTCGCAAGAAAACCGGGCTACACGAAAAGCACCGCGAGAAACAAAGAAGCAAGCGAAGCATCTTAGCGCTTGATGCGTGCTCAGATAAAAAAGAGTGATAAACGTCAGCTTTTGCATAAAAACTTCTTTTCGCTGTCGCCTGTCATTGCTTGAGGCCACCCGAACTGCCGTTATATCGCCTTACCATTTGCTATAGTTTTTCTTTCCGTCTTAGTTTCCGTAATTTGTTTATTTCCTGTTCCTGTGCCTTGTAACGTTCCATGTAGGCCACCTGACAAATGCCCTGCATTTGGCCTGTATAAAATAAATAAATAAAATGATACATGACTTGTTTCTCCTGCTAACGTCACTCCGTGAACCGCAAGAGCTATGCGCGCTACAGGCGTCAGGGCGTGCGCGGAGCAGGCGACAAAACGGATAGGCAAGCAGGCGCCGCGAGAGAGTCCCGAGCTTGTTATGTTTTATTGCGATAGCAATTATATGGACACTTCAACCGGATTTCTGCCGTCGCCGTCGCCGTGAGGTTCCGTATAGACTCCAAGGGCGATAAAATCGTCGCCGCGCGCCGTATGCGCGAGCGAAAGCGCGCGGGGGACGCGCGCTATCACGGAGGGCGAACGCACGGCGGAAAGCAAACGCGACCGTCCCGCGAAAGGCTGTTGGGGTATGGGAGGGAGGGAGGCGGGGCGGCGCTGTGCTCCGGCGCCAAAGGCGTATCTTACCACTCAATCTCCCACGCGAAAGCAAGAAACGAGAAGAGGGAGGGAGGGGGGGGGGGCAGCTTCTCCTCTGCCAACAACTTCTCTGCCCGGCGGTCGCCCGCACCGTCTCTTATCTCCACACGGCTCTGACCTTTGTATGGGCTGTGCATTTGCCGCTCAGTTTCCGTTGAAGCGATAGACCGCGCGAACTTGCGCTTGCTGCCAGCGTTTTGACAGTCGTTGGCTGCGGTCATTCAGTGTGATCTATTCATGTTTGCTTGTGCGCGCTGACACCACGATTGTTAATTCAGTTAGTAAGCCAATGTGTCCAAGTTTATGCAGCCGATAAAACTACTATCCCTACTCCGAATAGCGCTCAACTAATTTGCTATTGCAATCGATGCTTCGCCTTTCGGGCGAAACTGCGACATTTTTAGGCTTAGCTCACCCGCGCCTTTGCTCCTTCATTTTGTTGGGCCCGCCTCCCCACTCCAGAGTTTTTCTTAATTCGTTGCGCGATCTGGCGAACACACTGTGAAGCAGGAACCGGCGTTTCAGAATGCGTCTCTTCCAGACGAGCGGAGTCGGCGCACCTGTCTTATATTACTCCGTCGTTTAGACTCATCATTGTAAAGATCAATCGCAAACCATGACGCTCAAAACAAGTGCGAACGAGAGCAAACCGATTAGCCAACCAAACAAGCGCGAGCAAGAGCTGACGCGAGCAGACGATAGTACGAAACGAGCGGTCCGGCTAATAAGACCAGATACGAGTACGCATCGAATCGTCGGGCGGGTCCGCATACACCTGTTTGCCGCGAGGACGTCACTGAAGCCACCGCTCTCATTGGCTCGCGTGTGTCTTTCATCTTTCGCTTTGCTCTCTCGCTCGGTACGCCGCCGACTCCGACGACGCCGCAGGAACGGGTGAGCTGCGCAGTAAAAAAAAAAAAAAATAATAATAATAATAAATAAATAAAAATACAATAAAATCAGTTTCGCCATTAGGGCGCAGCAGTGCATATAATAGCAACATGTTGGAATAATATTACATGAAGCGTAAGACTCGTACCTACAGTTGCAGCTTAAATTCAAGTATCTAAACGTAAGCTAATTAAGAGCTAGCTCTTGTGTTTGGAGTCCTCTGTTTGAATCCTGCCATGGGACATTTTCATTTATGTTTATTAATTAAAGTCAACGTCTTTCTTGGAGACGTTAGTGCCACTTTTCCGCATCGGGTAGGTTTCAAACCTCTTTCCTGGGCCGATCACGGAGGTATAGCGCACAGCAGCGCCAATGAAATTACATCCTTTTCAGGTGTGAGACTTTGTTATTGTTTCGCACTTTTGTTGTTTAGGTCTGAGAAGATTTAAGCTAGAATGTATGCTCTGTCAGTGTTTTGTTTCATGACATTTGTTTGTGGGCTGCCATGGTTAAAATTCTGGGGAATAATTTTGTCAAGAATGTAAGAGCTGGTATAAGTAACATTAGTGATAGACCGGTGTGGCAATATAATGTACATATACAGCATGTCATATAGCATCGCATGACACATAGCATATACATGTATACATATATCTAAATACACAGGATACCTCATGGCGACGCCGACGACAATTATTCGCTTGGAGTGACCGCATAATTGTTATCGCGAAAAACATTCAGGAGTCCCTTTAACTACGCCTAAGAGACCTTAAGGCGAAAGCCTGAGGCATGCTCATGACTGACTTCGACAGTCAAACTTTAGCCTTTTCCTTCACTTAGTACCACATCCGAACCCATTCCATTGGTTTCTGAGTATTAATTTTTTTTCGCTGAGTCATTCTGATTTTTGCTGAGGCATGCTCATGACTATGACTTATACCGTCATCTTTTAGTGTTTCCTTCACTTAATACCCACGTCCGAACCCATCCAAGTGGTTTTTGACTGTTAATCGTTTTTCGCTGAGTCATCATTTTTCGCTGAGTCATGGTCATTATATAGTCATTATTGTATTCTACTATCATTATCGTAACAATCATAACCATACTTGCACCCATTACCATAATTATTTCTCGATTCTTTTGCCACATTGTTATGCTTACTATCATAATTAATTTATTTGACTATCAAGATCATTTATCATTATTTATATTCCTCATGTAATTACCTATCGATTGATAAATACTGTTATGGGAATCATCTTATTGAGTTATCAATTTTTCTACAATTTTTTTTTACCGTTTTCTTCTCCGAGTTTCGGCTCCATTGTTGTCGCAGTCCCCTCACAACGATAGCGACCTTAGATCACTTGCTCTGGCGGTGACCCGTGTTACGCGGCGATGAAAAGCGACACTTCTTCACGCTGGCATGCGGTTCGACGCAGCCCAAATTTCGAAGAACAGCTATGGGCTGTCCAACGGAGCTGCGACGCGGCAGAGACGCCCGCGCCCTAAAAGACCCTAATGAATTTTCTCATCCATCCCTCAAATCGAGACAAGGCTTTGGACATAACGGCATAATGCACTGTTGTTGGAGCCAATAGCTACGGCAGGGCCACGAAATACCATTTTGTGCAACCTACATAGTTTCTCAGGCTACTTAATTAAATGTTTCTCTATTATTTTTCAAAATATTAATATTTCGAAAAAACGTCTAATGTGGCGCAATGCAGTTGCAACCTACCATGCACACTTTATCTAAATTACGCTTGAAAAAGAAAAAAAATACCCTATACCGTCTATCGCTATTACAAAATAAAATAAAATAAAGGTCAGCCAGCCGCTACGGGTCACACCCCTACCACTGTCGATCCACTACGTGTTCGTTTTTGCGTTAGCTGCACTTAGTGTTCTGGAAGCTTTTCTAGTGGGCTCACTGGCCCATCCTTCCAATGCAATCCCATGAAGCGGCCGCTGTCACCTGCCAATGCGCCCGCCAGAGGCGCTGCAGCCGCTTCTTCCTAATGAAAAAAAGTGGTCGCAGTTTCACCTGAAAGGCGAAGCATCAATTGCGATAGCAAACTTGTAGAGAGCTATACGGAGTAATGATAATAGCTTTATCAGCTGTATAAACTTGGACATGCAGCAGCATCGGCAACACGCAGAACTGTTGTCGACGCCATCGGCGTTTTGCCCGCGTTCGCTCAAAATGCGTGCGGCGTTGGTGACTGTTGCCGGAGCCTGTGATATAAATAGGCACTTGGTGCCGCAGCTAAACGTCGCCTCCCTTCCCTCCCCCTCCCCCACGGCTTCTCGCGCGTCGGAAGAAGGTGCGTTTGCTCTACATATATGGTGATTGTAAAGGAGAAAAGAGACGCCTACTTCTGCAGCCCTTAAGCGAGCACGGCGCGGAACGCGCGTTTGTTCTCCGCCGTGCGTTCACTCCCCGTGAAAGACGCGCCCCTCGCGCCCTTTCACTCGCGCATACAGCGTTCGGGGCGCGGCGACGATTTCTTCTCCAAAATGACGTCATACGGAACCTCACGGCGACGGCGACGGCGACGCCGACGGCAGAAATCTGCTTTTGAGTGTCCATATAATTGCTATCGCAATAAAATCACCGCATATCCACGACGTGAATGATGATGAGTGGGCGAAGCACCGGGGGATCATTCGGGTAAACCAGAGCTACGGACGAGAGAGACAGAGAGCACGCGTCGGGAACGAACGCTCTTCTGCACCCTCAGCGCCCCTAGCTACGGATGAGAGAGAGAGAGAGAGTGCGCGTCGGGAACGAGAGAGAAAGAGAGCGCGCGTCGGGAACGAATGCCCTTGTGCACCGCAGTGCCCCTAGCTACGGACGAGAGAGCGCGCGTCGGGAACGGGAAAGAGAGCACAGCTGCGCCTCCAGCGGGAGCGGCGAGTACTAGCGTGGCTACAACGGCGCGACGGCGGACAAGGCTCGACCCTAAGGAGCTTCGCCCCTAATACGCTTCCAGCATACACCTTGTCTTGTTGACATGTGTACTATCGTGACCAGTATGAATGGGAACGCCTGCAGGAGCACCTGCCAAACAGCCTCAAGGCTAGGGAGCCTACATGCAAGCGCTGTTACAGCGCTTGCATGTAGGCTCCCTACTCAAGGCCAACTCCCAGCGACACGCGGCGGCCATCGTTGACAACAAAATGAAAACGCGCGGGCTGTTAACTGGGGGCACACACTCCACCTGCATATCTAGAATGCAAGGAGCCTCTCATGTACAGTTGGCTGTGATAACGCCTCTCGATATGAGATATTGAAATTCTCGGATACTACGTGCCGAAACCACAAGATTGATGCACGCCGTAGTGGTGGACTCTGGAATAATTCTGACCACGTGGTTTTCTTCAACGTGCGTCCAATGCACATGGCACGAGCGTTCTTGCATCCAGCCCTCTTCAGAATGAGGCCGCCGTGGCCATGATGGAACCCGTGAGCTCAAGCTCAACAGCGCAACGCCATAGTCTGGGCTACGACGATGAGTCGATATCGGAAAGGCTGATAACGACGATGCGAATGCTAACGTAGATGTAAACGAGGGCGGGTTCATCGTACACGTCAACGTAACTTGCATGAACTCGCGTGTGGGAACCGCTAACATTCGCCAAGTTCTGTATAGCAAACTCAAAATTTATGCCGCGTGTTCAGACAGCCGCCCCGAGGGTCAAGCAGTGCGTCCTAAATCCAGTAACCGGGTTGGAACATTTCGGTCTTTAACCGGCGGTGCGCAGGCAGAACGCACTAGACAGCAGCCTATGTAGATGTACGAGTATGTACTGTGTTCAGCGACTGAAACGCGATGCTCGGAGAGCGTGACTGCCGGCACTTTTTGCGCCACAGCTGAGAGCTGGGATCAAGCACTGTTATATATTAAGGCGAGAGCCTTCGTGACACATTGCGACTGCATTTGGTTCTTGGGCGATCACTTAGCGCTCTACGGTGGAGCAAAAAAAAAAAAAAAAAAAGCCGGCAGATCCCATGCCCTGTGGGAATCGATGTTATGCGAAGCACTCTGCGGGGAGCCTACCAGGATAACGAAACGACCTCTCGAGCACCAAGGCGTAGGCGGATATTTGATGACCGACATGACGCAAGTCATAAACTTCATTTTATGAGTCTTCAGGAGTCCCTTTAGCTACGCCTAAGAGATCATAAGGCGAAAGCCTTAGTCATGCTCGTGACTATGACTTCGACCATCAACCTTTAGCATTTTCCTTCACTTAGCACCACATCCGAACCCATTTCATTGGTTTTGAGCGTTAATCTTTTACCGCTGAGTCATTGTCATTTTTGCTGAGTCATGCTCATGACTGACTTCTACCATCATTCTTTAGTGTTTCCGTCACTTAGTGTCAACGTCCGAACCAATTTAAGTGGTTTTCAAGTGTGAATCTTTTTTCGCTTAGCTATTGTCATTTTTGCTGAGTCAAGTTCATGACTATAACTTCTACCCAATAGGGAAACAGCGCAAAAAAAAACACACACACACAAGAAGACAAGAAGGGAGACACATAACAGCGCTGGTGTGTGTCTCCCTTCTTGTCTTGCGGGTTTTTTTTTTTTTTTTTTGCGCTGTTTCCCTATCGAGTATGTACCGACTAGCCCAAGCCTGTACGGTCTTGCAATTTATAACTTCTACCATATCCTTTAGTGTTTCCTTCTGTTAGTGCCCGCGTCCGAGCCCATTCCAGTGGTTTTTGTGCTGACGAAGGTTTCGACGGGAATTCAGGGCGCCGGTTCTTTTCCCAAGCGTACCACCCCTGAAGGAAGCCGAACGCCAGGCCGGGGTACGCTTGTGCCCATTTGAACCAGTGGGTGCCCGGCGGCGGTGGAAATCGAACCCACAACCTCCCGCAGCCGAGGTGGGCGCTCTACCTCTTTAGCGTTTCCGTCACTAAGTCCCCACGTCCGAACCCATTTCAGTGGTTTTTGAGTGTTAATATTTTTTCGCTGGGTCATTGTCATTTTAGGGGGCTGTATCATGATCATACCGTATTGGTGTAGCAGCGCACTGACAAGGACAAAGTGGAGAGACAAAAGAATACACGACACTGTGTCTCTCCACTTTGTGTCTCTCCACTTTGTCCTTGTCAGTGCGCTGCTACACCAATACGGTATGATGATTAATCACCAGCTAGCCCAACTTTCCACATGTCTGTATCATGACCTACATGACACGCATGCCATGACAGTCATGTCATGAGCTATCATTTATGCTCGTCATGCACTTTTGTGATACTATGCCAATTTTGGCACCTACCAAGTTAACGAAACGACCATGATAGCACCAAGGCGTAGGCGGCTGTTTCATGACCTACATGACACGCATGCCATAACATTCATGTTATGACCTATCATTTATGTTTATGTTCGTCATACACTCCCGTCATACTATGTCAATTTTGGTACCTACCAAGTTAACGAAATGACCGTGAGATCACCAACATGTAGTCGGATAGATAGATAGATAGATAGATAGATAGATAGATAGATAGATAGATAGATAGATAGATAGATAGATAGATAGATAGATAGATAGATACTGTCAAAGTGGCAAATGTTCGCCTAGAAATGCTGCGCATTTAACACACGGGAAGTACCGGCGAATCAATGCTTCGCACTTTCCCAGCTTTCACGTTGAGTGGAACTGCATTACCGCGGAGTTTACCAAGGACACTGTCCCGGACCGGTACCCATTTTTAGGCCCGAAGCTCCCTAATTAGGGTGTGGGTCTGTCCCTCCTCTGTAGTATGTAGTAGTAGTAGTAGGTAGCCACGTCTACTTTTATGAGAAAAAAAATTTGCCGCGTATCTGCGTGCTTCGCTGCAAATGTCGTCGAAAGTCTTCTGCCGGCCGTACTACATGAGTGCTGGTCTGATCCGCGGCCACCTGTGATGCTGTTTTCGTACCATTTCCGTCCTGGCATGAAGGTTTGTTTCAACAGATTTCATTTTACCGCATTATTTCATCAAGCGGCCATTTATGTTTTGCCCTGCCTCAGACAGCGCTTCCTTTATGTTGAATCGGCCGCATCTGGCTGGCATTGATAAAATTGAGGAGGCGCTGCGTGAGACATGGACGCCATCTGGCAATACATCGGGAAACATGAGCTTGTGCAGAGGGTTTCCTTCCTCCATGGCAGAGGGCGCTCGTCGGCGCTCAGTCGGGGAACGTCGTTCGTCGGCGCGCATTGCATGGCATTTTCAGCGCAGCTTAAGAAACTAGGGTCTTTAGAGTTACGTATCTATGTATTTTCTATCAAAGGAACACACCTCCTAATACTTACCTAGTGATGTTGCGCCTCAGATATGCGTAATATTTACTTTGTGATCGATAACGTTCACAAGTATGAACAGCTGTACCAGTTTAAGTAGTGTGGGCGGTAAGCAAGTGGTCCAACTTTGGCCGGGTGGCTGAATCGGGTTACAGACAGACAAACAGACAGGCAGACAGACAGACCAAATTTTCAGCGTTTAAGTTCCCCAAAAAAGACTATCGTCTTTAAAAATTCCGACAGTTGTGTCCGTAGCGCGGAATCGAACCAGGTACCCCTCGCTTCCGAACGCGCGGCGCTAACCACTACGCCACGAAGCGCACATGGACGCACGCACCACGATGACAATAAATATCTAACATTAACGAAAGACTGCGCGTTTCTAACGCGTTTGTGCTAGCGCGTTACGGCCCGTGTAAGAAGCTGGTGTAAGACGCTGTGGCCTCTCCGCCTTACCCCCGTATTCATAAACGCTCCTCGACTTGAACTTGACTTGCCACCGCCTTGGGCAGCGCGTTCGAAACGCGTTGAAGGCGGTGGCAATTCAAGTTCAAGTCGAGGAAGCGTTTATGAATACGGGGGTTATACTCTCTCAACAGTCATGTGATGGCGTCGGCAAACGCGGTGCACGTTCCGGCATGTGTAAATGGCTGCGTAAGACGCTGTGGCCTCTCCCCCTTACTAGAGAGTACTGCGCGTTTCTAACGCGTTTGTGCTAGCGTCCCCTTAAGCGGGAGATGGTGCAATTATAATGAAGGGCGCTGTTATAAAATAGGAATGACATCACATATGGCGCGTGTCATTGGTGGAAGTCAATCGTTCGATTTAGTGCGGCGAGACTGGGCGAATTACACGGAAGATTCACGGTTTACCGATGATTCCCTCCGGAGCTTCGCCCACTCATCATTCACCCCGTGGATATGCGGTGTTTTTGTTTTTCTTCACCAGAACTACAGGAGAAGCCCAGGAGCTAGATGAAGGCTGTATTATTTCGCTATGTATCTTCAAAATGATATATTTTGTTTTCGACACTGGCCTTGCCGCACTACAGACGCGGCATTTTCCTCCCTTTTAACGAATGCATCGTTTCAATGTGAAAGTTAAGCGTGCACGAATCAATTAAGCGCGAATCAATTGGATAAGTAGTGCTTCATACGCACCACAATATGCCACTGCAATGCAAAGTCAGCACGTATCGACGCTACGCGGCGCGCCTGTGAGCGACATCGCGTGACTTCTCGCGCGCTATAGCTGCGACGGACACCGTACACCGGCGGCGGCGGTGGCGGACACCATCGCCAACCGAAACGGCCATTGGAATGAGCCCGTAACAGGTCACAGTGTAAAACCATGAAAATGCAGGTGAGTATCCGGCAAACGGTTCTGCAATGCAACCATCATACAAGAAACAGAATGAGAAATGCGCCCAGAGAGACAACAGCACGGGAGGAAGCGCTCCTCAAAAGAAGGAAGGCAGACAGACAGAGAGAGAGAGGAAAAGGAAAACGAGGAATGGGGCGGGAAGGAACCGCAAAAGAAAAACAAGAAATAGAAATACAGGCGAGTCACTTGGCCCGAGATGGTAAGAGGACACACGCTTTCGGAAATAAACGAGGCTGTTTGAGCGGCGGTGGACGCCGGATTTTAACAAATAACAGAAGTGCCCCGCGATGGAACCGTGCGCTTCTTTCGCCCGGAAATATCGGCCAATAGCGACTTGCCGGCATGGTCTAGGCGACGGCGCAAACACGAATTTGTATTCTTCGCCATGCTGTGCGTAGAAATGCCTCTCTGATGTGTTTGTATGCCTAAAGAATACAAAAGGTATAATGAAGCCTACTGTTCGAAGCGCGTGACCGTTGGCTTTGAAATCGATGACAGCTCCGAGCAAGTGAAAGCGGCTGTGGAAAATCGGTATGGATGGGGCTATTGCACAGTGTAACGGCCTGCTTGGTCGTATGTACTATATCCGGCATGCTGCGTGCGTTTCGCCAGGCGCTGGATGTGTGTAGTGACCTATCATTGTATATGTCCGGTCCCTCTAGTAGATTACGGTCATCAATCAGAACGCAGTTAGTATGCAGAATTCATAGTTCTATGTGGAGAAACTGCCCTAAGCTCGATCTTAATATCCTGCAGGTGCTCCGCGTGTGTTGGCAATGTCCAGTATGGCGCACATTTAACGAGAACACCCAGTTAGAACCTGACTATAGATGACGGGTGAATTTTGTAGTCAAGGAAAGCATACAATTTTCTTTTTATGCTTGATGTCAAAGTTACGAAGGACACATGCCCCATCGCGAAGACTGCCTGCGGCTTTTTAAGATTCCTTTCGCTCAGGTTAGGACCCATATGTTACAATGGGCGGGACATTGGGCGGATAATGTAGTGTGACTTTACTAAGTTACAGTTAGAATGGCTCCGGCGCTCAATTCTCGTCCCCTGAAAGTAGAGAGACAAGTTCTTGCTTCTTTTGCTATTATTCTTCATTTTTTGTATGTGTTAGATGTTCTTAACGAGATGGCGCACGAAATATTTTCCGGCTTGCAATAGAAGACGCTTGAAATAATTAAGGAGTGGCGGCAAATAGGAACCGTCTTTTACATTCACTTGAACTAACGGAGTCACTTTGTGATCTTTTGGAATAGAAGTTTTCTCCGCAGTGCGGCCTTTTCATATGTTGACGGCAACGTCATTCTTTTTTCTTTCCTTTTTTTTTTCGTTTTACACGAAATGCTTCGAAAGTTCGTGGTTCATTTAGAAAGATGAACAGAAAATTAAGGTTGACGCCCGTCATAGCTCACCTGCACGCGTCTTTGCAACCAGATTCTTTTTTCTTCATATTTATAATTCCATCCAGCTGCGCATAGGCATGCAAGCCCAGCTTTTGAGGGAAACCATCAATGTATTGATTGATAAACGAATTCTCTGGATGACACCAGTTTCGATATATTAATTCCCGAAGTTTGCGGAGAAATGCATTGGCGTTCCAGTTACATTTCTGCTTCAATGCATAAAACGACGTTTTGTCAAGAAACTGGAACGCCAATGCATTTCTCCGCGAAATTCGGGAATTAATATCTCGAAACTGGTGCCATCCTGAGAATTCGTGGCAAGTGGGTCCGCCTTGCGAACTTCACGGCTACCATTTGCAAATTGCAATATGGGCCATAAGGTAATTAGTTAAAACTTAAATAATCAATGTTTGCTAATTAGTCGATTATGCATCTCATTTTTTTGTGCAAGTAATGTCCGCCTCTTCGAGTAAACCAGCCCGTGAACTAGAATTGAGCTATATGCCACAGGCTACCTTTAAAAAAATGTTAAATTCTTGCTGAAATGCCCTGTATTTAATTATACGTATATATGCTATATGCCACGCCATGCTATATGACAAGTATTATATGCGGGTTACATTGCCATACCTTTCTATCACTAAAGTTTCTCATACCAGTTCTTGCATTCTTGACAAAATTATTTCTCAGGAATTCTGAGAATGGCAGCCCACAAATAGATGCCACGAAACAAAACACCGGCAGCGCACGCATTTTCCTCTTGTAACGCTCTCACCAAAACAGTTCCTGGCCTTGCACGACGCCGGGATGCCACAAGATGGCTGAGAGGCTCTGGACGGAGGTACTCTGCTCGGAAGACCATCGGCAATCGGAGCTGCATAAAGTTTTCCTGTATCGCTCAACAAAAATGTGGCAGATTGTTAGGGTGTCCTCGTGGTTCTACCACCCGACGAGTGCGGTATAACTTTACGCGAACACAGCAATCGCAAGCTGGGCCTTCGAGCCCTATTTGTTGCAGTTGCTGACACGTTCGAATCGCATACTCGGCGAGGTCTTTTCCAAATTTATCAAAAATGTTTCCGCAGCTTCCTGAAAATTGAGAAATGCCAATCACCATAACATTTTAATGTGGGGGAAGATGTAGGGGAAAAAATAAAAGAATTAACACACAACGCAGCATTAAAGAAAAAGAAGAATCAGTTTAGAATGGTAATCAATTGGATTCCGTTAAATTATGTCCCAATGTAAGTCAAGCAGGCACGTCTGTCACTGAGCCCAAAAATAGAAGTTCCAAAAGACAAAATTACACGCGCAGACAGATCTGTACCGTAAGTGCGTAAGCAAGTTTGCAGTATTTCCTTTCCTTATTACAGAGAAACGTCTAGAGGGCAGAAAGAAATGCTCAGTTGACTCTGCCTCACCACAGAAAGAGCAGAGTGGAAAGGGAGCCGGTTCAGGACTGTGGTGATACAAACTGAGCGTCAGTATATGACAGCTCAGCCTCGCAACAGACAGTGTGTTTTCGAGTTTGGCAAAATTCTATACGGCAGGGGTAGAAAAGATGTCGGTAATGGTTGCAGTTAGTCAGTGAGGAGTATGACAATGCTTTGTGTGGCGAAAATGAGCAGCCGTGAAAGTAAGCAGGCAAAATGCAATATGGAAGAATCAGGCCGTCTATAAACGACTTAACTAAATAATTTGCAATTTTATTGAGAAATAATTTTTCTTGGTCACGTATACAAACTAGACGGATGCTTCTCAAGTGTCCTGGTACCAATGAGAAAATCGTCTACATAATATGAGTCCTCTGAAGCAGTAAGGAATCAACGCAACGATAAAAGAGCCAGTGATGATCCCAGCGTATGTAAGTGTTGTATTTTATCTGCGTAGGACGAACACCACTGCCATGACTTCAGCGTGGGTAGAAATACCCGTAGCCGAATTGAGAAAGTACAGGTCCTCATCTCCCTTTACTATTTTAGCGCTTCTTTCTGCGTGTACAGACGCGCTGCTACAATATCGTCGAATGAATCAAACAATCCACAAATTTCAGCTACGTTGTTTGCAGGCCTTCTTGTGTAGCCTATGATCATCATAATGACAATGCATTTCATCCGCCGTTCTCCTCCTCTGATTATCCTAGAATTGCGGCCCGATGAGTCGCAGGTTGCCATCAATTTGTTAACCCACCTCTGGCGAAATGATCTATAAGGGGACCCTGAACCACTTTTTATTGAAGTGGAGAAAGCCATTTGAAGTGAAAATAGCCTATTTCAGGAATACTTTGCCTCAAAGAAGTGCTTCAATACGTTAAGCAGAAGCGGAGTTATTGGCAATCAAACAAGGTTTCCGCTTTGCTCCCGCTCCTTCTTCATTGCCTTGCACTGCGAAGGCTACGGCCAGCGTGGGGCGTGGCTACGACGCTCCGCCTTCGAAATATTACCGTGGCGCGCCGTTAAAATATTAATTTTTGATGTTAACGTAGACGCCATGACTTCCTATTTTGGTGCCTACGACACGCTAAACGTACGCCAGACGCGGTTGTCCACAGTGAGCTACAGTGCGCTTAGCCAGTGGACTCGTGGCTGCACCTCGCGGCGGCCGCGGTGCAGCCGACCGCAGCGACCAATAGCAGCCCCGTATGGGAATGTGCTTCATTTCGAAGTAAAGTACGCAGAAAAGAGTGAAGATCATGGCTTATATTGGTAAAGAGAGCGTTTGAATAAAGGTGATTTCGCACTCCGTTTGCGAGCTCCTCATAAAGCGTACGACAGCAAAACTTGGCTGAGATGTTCACAGAAGCGTATGCTACCAGCGGGTTATGTTATTTCAGCAAGCCCGAGATGTGGTTCAGGGCCGCTAAAAAAAAGAAAAAGATATGGATGCCAGAAAGAAGCATTTCTCTTATTTGTGGGCCTTTAAACAATATACCTCAAGGCTTTGCTTGGGAGATAGACATTATGCGATGCTAGCGATGTACACAAAATGGAGCCTGCATTGCGCAATTAACCTTGTTGCCTGCGCTGAGAATACCATAATTTACAATAGAGACTGTCGCAACCAACGAGCAAGGTGATGGGATCAATGACCCATTGTACTGAGTTTGCGTAGCCGAATGCTTGCGAAAAGGTTGGCAGTGCCATGCGTATGTGCTCCTAATCTACGACCAGACGGAAATTTCATAGCTTATACGCGAGCGAGTCGCCTGTTCGAGTTTCGCTTTGCAATTGCGCGAATAGTGCTCCGTGTCCCGAATAACTCGCTCGCATCGAGGTTACGAGCAAGCAAAGTAAGGGCCCCGCGGAGAAGGCAAACGAGAACTCGTAAAGAAGCATTTGACGAGAACTCTACGGCGGTGTCCCGCAAAAATTTGTGCAGTGTCGTGGAAGCAATCAAAATACTAGCGTTTGCGCTGAGGAGCACAGTTTCACAAGCGTGGCGGTTCGGTAGAGTTGGTGATTCGTGTCGGTGTAGATGACATGCAAGTGAAACAGTAAGCGAGGACAAATGGACAGGGACTTTCGCTATTCATGTACCACTGTCTCTTCTTTGTCCCTTCTTTTTCGTGTTAAGCCTACACTGTGCTCGCAAAGATGATAGTATGTCAGAAAGTAGCGTTATTGGCCGTCGCTTGATTGTCACCTAGGTGGTCTTACTTTCGAGGTTTAAAAAAGCGCGCAATTTAAATGAGGACGTACAGGAAGGATTTGAATGGCAGACGTCAGTCCTGTGGCTAGGCATTAAATGCCCGTTTGCTTTTCTTTTTTGTTTATGTCAAATTAGCCAGTGTCCATACCGACTATAGGAGATAGGACAAGAATATTTCTGACAATGTAAAGGAGAGCATGGCTTGTCTCTCTTTATTCGCTCTCGTTCGAAGTGCGTGCTTATTTAAACCTGCAAACACGAACCACCTAATTCCCAGCACTGTGCTCTCTTCAGTTGCTCAACCTAGCCGACTGCATGAAAGCCTAGGAACTGTCGAGCAAAAAAGAAAAAAAAAAGACAAAGTGAACATGGTTCTCAACTGGCTTAAGCGGACAGCAGCTTTCGCTAGGCTGCATGGCCCATTGGGAGAGAGAGAGAGAGAGAGAAATAGTGCTCAGAGACCATTTTCAACTGGCATGGCTGCCGCATTCTCTATATACTTTCACGCTTTCTAGCACTTAAGTACCGCAAACGGCAACCGCCTAGCAGCCACGCAATTGCAGCACAGATGCATCGAACGCGGAAGAAGCCGAGCAAATGTTGGGTCTGCCGAACGACCGACATAACTCGGCGTCGTCTTCCCTCCAGCGAGCAGGAGGACACGACAGCGCCCACCGACGTTAATCTAGAGTGCACGCGACGCGCCAATTGGTAACGGACGCCGTTATCTCGGGAGACCAGATGGTGGAGGCGAGCCACGGAGCGAGATGCTTTCCCTGCCGGCTCGCTTCATAGGCGGCGAAGCCGGAAGCGACGGAGGAGCATCGTGTATACTGCCCCTCGTGATCGAATTCTGCGCTCTGTCGAATACTGTGATGAGATGACCGTCGAGCGCGTTCTCTATACTGGCCGAGGAGGATACGTAGAGGGCTATAGTTTCCTCGTTAGGCTAGGGTTCAAAAGCACCTCTCTCTATCCGTTCTTTCGGTTTGAAAATGGAGCACACCCTAAATGTTCAGAGAGGGATGCAATTAATTTTGCTGCGCTATACGAAGAGTCAATTGTTTAGAAATAATAAAAATACGCCAGACTTTATCCGCAGACTTTATCCGTTGCTCCGGTTCGTACTCACGCACGGCGACAGCACCAGGCTCGCACAGTGGACAGCGCCATCTTCTCAAGAACTTCTCTACCATGCACGCGACGTGTATCCTCTTCCACTGTAGCACCCTTCGATATACATTCACACGCGCCACCGCTCCCAACACCATGCATGTTACTATCCACCAAAGCCCCGCTTGGTAGTCAGCCGCACTGATCGCGAGGCTGTGTGGTCATATACGAACGCTCAATTTCTATCTATTCTTCCCCTTTCCCCCTCCCCATGTGTAGGGTAGCCAACCGGGCACGTCCTTGGTTAACCTCCCTACCTTTCCCTCTTCGTTTTTCTCTCTCTCTCTCTCTCAATTTCTATCAACACGGGTATGGATTAGTTCCCGGACCGCTGCGCTCATCTTGTGGTGAGGCAGACACAATAGATAATTCATGTTCGCGTACTTTATTCATCCGTCTCCTAGCCTCCGTGAACAATTTTATGAGCGCGAAACAAGAAAGGGACAGACCACGTGCGCTTAACACCGCGCATGTGCTCTGGTGCTCTCTGTTCCGCGTTGATTTTCACTCATAAATGCAGCACCAATTTTTTTTTTCATCGCGATGGATTGCTCTTTGAGGCACTGTTGGACTGCGAATACTTCGCGATCCGCCCACATTAAGGCGCTGTCCTGTGTTAGACTGGTCTGCCATGGCCGCTGGATAAAAAAAAAAAAAAAAAAAAAAAAAAGGTGTGGCCTGCGCGTCGGGCGCGTTGCAATGGGAGCGAATGTGACAGCCGTAGTTGCATTGTCGGCCACTTGGCTGGGCCGAACGGCGCTAGTCATCGGCGATGGAACGCATCGGCTTGCACGCGCGACAGCGTTCCAAGCGCGTTCCTGACGCATTTGCTATGTCGATGCCAGACAGACAACAGCCCCCGACGTGTGGCGCCGCGGCGGTTCACGTCGTTTTCGATGCATGCAGCAGGCCGCACCTTTTTTTTTTTTTATTGCGATAGCAATTATATGGACACTCAAAAGCAGATTTCTGCCGTCGGCGTCACCGTCGCCGTGAGGTTCCGTATGCGGTCAATGGCGATGAAATCGTCGCCGATGATAAGTGGTTCTTGAGGGAAAGGGAAAGGTTGGCGCTATCTTCTGCAGCCCTTGAGGGAGCACGGCTCAGCGCGCGCCGAACGCTGTATGTGCGAGTGAAAGGGCGCGAGGGACGCGCGCTTTCACGGGGAGTGAACGCACGGCGGAGAACAAACGCGCGTTCTGCGCTGTACTCCCTTAAGGGCTAAAGAAGTAGGCGTCTCTTTCCTCCTCTACAATCACCATATATGTAGAGCAAACGCGCCTTCTTCCGACGCGCGAGAGGCCGTGGGGGAGGGGGGGGAGGGGAGGGAGGCGACGTTTAGCTGCGGCACCAAGTGCCTATTTATATCAGAGGCTCCGGCAACAGTCACCAACGCCGCACGCATTTTGAGCGAACGCGGGCAAAACGCCGACGGCGTCGACAACAGTTCTGCGTGTTGCCGGTGCTGCTGCATGTCCAAGTTTATACAGCTGATAAAGCTGCTATCATTACTCCGTATAGCTCTCTTCAAATTTGCTATCGCAATTGATGCTTCGCCTTTCAGTTGAACTATCATTGTGAGTGTTGCCAATGGAGCCGAATGAAATGTGCCTTCCAATGAACGACTCCTTCGTTTCAGCCAAAACAGCAGCACAAGGTTCCTTTATATACTTTCTAAAGCTATTCGTCTAAGATGAGATCCACCTGTGATCACACATGCCATGAAACAGCTTACCAACCAAAGCACATAACCTTATGTCGAAGTTTGATATCAGGTTATCGAAGTTATGTTTAACCCCAATTATTCCCTGTATTCATAAGCGTATCCCACATTTTAAAGCAGAGCTTTCTTTGCCTCTTCTTCCCAATTTTCGGATGCTGGCTGCTGACTGTCTTCCAAGATTGGCCGGTATCGGACGTAGTGCGAAGAAGCACCAGATGCAGTTCACAACGAGGCGGCCCGGGGCGGCTGATCATACACGTAAGCGCAGACGTGAGCTCCAACATCAACACGCTGTCGTTGTCATGGGGTCGTGGTCGTCTACTTCCTGTCGCAGGCCATTATTTTATTGCGATAGCAATTATATGGACACTCAAAAGCAGATTTCTGCCGTCGGCGTCGCCGTCGCCGTCGGCGTCGCCGTCGCCGTCGCCGTCGCCGTGAGGTTCCGTATGACGTCAATGGAGATGAAATCGTGGCCGCGCGTAGTAGTAGTAAGTGGTTCTTGAGGGAAAGGGGAAAATGGCCGCGCGCCGCCGAACGCTGTATGTGCGAGTGAAAGGGCGCGAGGGACGCGCTCTTTCTCGGGGAGTGAACGCACGGCGGAGAACAAACGCGCGTTCTGCGCCGTGCTTCCTTAAGGGCTGCAGAAGTAGGCGTCTCTTTCCTCCTTTACAATCACCATATATGTAGAGCAAACGCGCCTTCTTGCAAATGCGCGAGAGGCCGTGGGGGGGGGGGGGGAAGGGGGAGGGAAGGGAGGCGAGGTTTAGCTGCGGCACCAAGTGCCTATTTATATCAGAGGCTCCAGCAACAGTCACCAACGCCGCACGCATTTTGACCGAACGCGGGCAAAACGCCGACGGTGTCGACAACAGTTCTGCGTGTTGCCGGTGCTGCTGCATGTACAAGTTTATACAGCTGATAAAGCTAATATCATTACTCCGTATAGCTCTCTACAAATTTGCTATCGCAATTGATGCTTTGCCTTTCAGGTGAAACTGCGACCACTTTTTTTTATCCAGCGGCCGTGGCTCTGCCTACGAAGTTGGCCCACATTTTTCGTCCGATGAATACCTACAAAGTTGGCAAATAAGTGAAAGAAACAAATAAGCGATTTAAGTGACGTAAAGGAAAAAGGAAAATGTAATGGATTGACAGTGGTTGCCCGCTAGCGCCTGGCAGGCCATTATTTTATTTTATTTTGTATTAGAGATAGACTGGACACGTTCTGTTCAAGCATAAATTAGATAAAAGGTTTATGCTAGATGTGCACTTGCATGGCGCTACTAGTGTAAGCTTTTTTTTTTCAATATGTAAATATTTAAGAAATATTGTAAAATAGTCTACGTAGTCAGCTTGAGAAATTAGGTTGGCTATACAAAATGGTATCTCGTGTCCCTGTCGTAACAATTAGCTCCAATTCAGGCAGTGTGAAAGAGATTGCATAACATGTCTTTCCATTTCTTCTGTGTACGAAATTTCGGCAGAAACAATTAAGGGGCAGCTTTTGCCTGGGGCCTCCTGTCTAACATGGGAAAGGATAAATTGTTTTACAGCAAAAGCTCTACTACGCGATGTCTCGCAAGGTCATTCAGGTGTGACGTCACGCCACGTGATCCGCTGTGGCACCACGCCACCAGCGGAAGGTTCAACAGCTGCGCCGGCGCTTGGTCGCTCAGTCTCGCCATGGATGGCGCGGCGGCTGGGCCGTCTGTGCGTGCGCTTCAGCGCAAGCGACAGGCTGAATCCAATCATCCAGTAGATATAGCTAGACGGCAGGCTGCGAAATCTGAAGTAAAGGCAAAGTTGACTGCTGGAACACTGGAGCAAAGGGATGCCAGATTAGCACGTTATAGAGAAGCTTACCGAGGGCGGAAGCATGCATTAATGAAACACTAGTGTGTCTTTGCAAAACCAAGCCAAACAGACTATTCGCTGCTGATAACTAGGTTTACGAGAGTTAAACCTCAGCCAATTGTTTTCTCGGCAGCCACCACACCAAATTTGGTGCGGTTTGCTGCATTTAAGAGAAAACGTTAAAATTTAGTGACTGTTGGTCGCGAATGTACGGTATACGTTGTCAATTAAAAAAAAAAAAAGTGCAGCCAGTTCTATGAAGTTCCGCGAGCTGATCAGCTTTTAGTACAGAGATACTTGTGAGAATACCCCAGTTATGCAATGCCCTAACAAGGGTGTAGCCTTATTCAAGTGTTAATGCTTACAGTATATTTAGTTTATTTAAAACAAGAAGGGGTTTAGCGTCCTCAAACTGCACAGCAGAGTATGAGGCACATGGTAGATCAGGGGCTCCGGATTAATTTCGACCTTCCGGTGCAAGTTATCGGGCACCTTTATATAACTATAGGATAGTTCTTGCATTCCGCCTCTATCGTAACGTGTCCGTCGCGATCGGGAATCGAAAAGTAGATGCGAGCCTTGAGGCAACAAATTGTCGAATCTTATGGTATTTCATTTGCGTACAGTAAGGCATACAGGGTCTGAACATCCACGTTTTTCAGCACAACTACCGTCGTTCGGGTTGAGAAACTACCCTGCCGGAATATATACAAGTAGACCACCGCTACATGACGTTATGCGACAATAAACACGGATGGCACACGGGCTTTGAGAAAAAAAAAACGCTTAACCTTGCCCTCGGACGCGCAACGCTTGAATCAGCGAAGCTGGGCGATCGTAGCCCGGCATTTTCCGGAAGTGGGTGCGAACGTTTCAGCTTATTACTCATGATGGTGATAATTTCTTTTCGCGCGTCTCGGACTTACGGCCGTCACTGCGCGTTGCATAGCACAGCTTGCAACACCGACACCGCGTTGCAATTCCGACAACGCGTTCCAGCAGACCCGCTCCGTGAATACGTCTCTCTCTCTCTCTCTCTCTCACTCTCATAGCGCGCAAAACCTCTTCACCTCGCAGAGCACAAGCGTGCGAACGCGCCAGCTGGATACGAAGGCGACGACGCTCGAACGCAATCATATGGTTCGCATAAATGCATGTTCTGCAAGCGTGACTGTGTAGCCACGCGTGTAGCAGCTGGTTCGAACGAAAAAGCCGGTTCGAACGGCCACGTCTGCGATGAGCGATTGTGTTGTATGCATACGCAGGACTATGTCACCATGAGTGTTTTCCTCTTCAGCCGTTAAATTGACTGTCTTAGGGATGACGAAATGAAACATTTGAACAATTGCTTGGGGTTAGTCCACCTTCCAGCAGTCTTCATTCCGCGCTGCTGAGCATGTTCCATCAGCTTGGTCTTTCAACGAAGTATGCTCACTGGCTTCTTATCTGCAAAATATCGCGCTTCGAGTTCATACTCGAAGCAGTCATACTCGGTCAACGTGTGTGGCGAATATGCGTTGTGCTGGGCCTTCTACTTCTCCGTTTTCGTTCTCTTTCCCCCCTTCTCCAAGCAAGTAGGTACGATGTCGCTTTCAGGAGACTATAGTCCGCGATAACTCAGTATTCAGAAATTCATCTTGAAGCTCATGCTTGACTTGATCGAAATGACTCCAGGAGTGAACGAACCCATGACACTCCTCGCGTTTCCTTCGGCGCGTTCACGACAGGCGTAATTTAGATCAAGTCAAGCATGGACTTCAAGTTAAGATGCATTTGTCAATACGGGGGTAAGAATTACAAACAAGCTCCTCCCAACAAAAACACAGTGTACAGTGACAGTGACAGTGACAAGAACTTTTATTGGTCCTGAGAAACTGGCCAGGGGGAGCCGAAGGCTCCCTCAGGTCAAGTCGGTGGCTCCGCCCACGATGGCACCGGGAGGCGAAATCCCGTTGCGATGTCGTGGGCCCTCTGGACTGCCTGGAGTTGGATGTGGTGGTGGTCGCTTCTTAGGAACTCCTCCCACTGTTCCTTTGTAGCAAGTATAGAGTTACATGCCCTTCACATCTGGAAAAGAGCTGATCCTGCCAGAGCTCGCTCACAGCTTAATGACTTTGCTCTGCGAATGTAAATCCTAGGCTAATTGAAAAATAAAAGCTAGTTGATTCAAGCTAAAATGTTAGCTATGGTGGAGAATTGATATCAGGATCGCCCATAAAATTTGCCCTAGACGTACAGCTTTCGTCCTGAAACCAGTGACACAAGGCCAATCTGTACGGAGAAGACACTAATGAAGGGGAGAGGATGCCTAATGGGGAATATAAATAATGATTCAACTAGTTAAGTTTAATTAAGGGTACTTAAGATTGTTTTATATTATAAGCCTGATTTCAGTTGAATGACAATAAATTGATGAAGGTTAATCAGAATTATTTAAGCATAATAAAGAAGGCTTAAGCCTAATTAAGATTTTTCCGACTAACACAGTTCACCAATTACATAACTGCAACAGTCCATTACAATTCTTGCACTATATCACGTCATGCTTCACAAGTGAGCCGTGCTGTGGGTAACTCGGCCACTCAATCATTCATTCGTTGCATGAGTGCAAGATGAGCGATTGGAAATAATGCTCACGCATTATCTGGCAAGTCCCACTAGGGAGTTCCTGCAGTAATTCTTGCATTCCTTTCCCGTCGGAATGTGGCCGACGTGCCCGGGGCTGAACTTGCAAGTTCGTCCTTAGTAGAGCAACGTCATAGCCACTACCGCGGTGGGTGAGAAGGCCGTAGCTCGCAGTCATTGTGTGTTTTACATTACTAATATTATAAAGGGATTTTTTTTATTTACGCCTTTTTGAAGTACGTCTGAAGATACCACTGAAAGGAACGCGCAAAAGTGAACCATTTTGTGGCAATTAATTGCACGAGCAGGTAATGGCAGTTAATTGCGCGAGTTTCGATTACATCGCCTTTAGTGATAATTTATGACAGCGCTCTGTTCACATTTAAATGGGATGTGAGACCATGTGTAGCGTTTATGACAGCTCCTGCGAGCCTCAGAAAATGTGGACAACAGCATTATAACCGGCTATACGAACCTGCGATTCTACCGTCAGCAAAGCCGGGGCTACCACGTTGCCAAGGAAACTACTGACGAAAGCAACAAATTTTGTGCTCGTTTGCCGGGAATAAATCTCTGAAAGGGCCATCGGCGTGCTGTTCGGCATGTCCAAAAGTGCTCTTAATTTCACGGCATCATTGAACTATTCGCGCAGTATTCATGGTTCAAACCGCGAATGGAGCGCTATAGAAGTGCGCACAGGAGCAATGCAATGTTGTCCTCGGATTTGTTAAGGCTCGCCGCTGCCCCATCTCGAGGCGTCTAGCTCCCTGCCAGTTTGGAGCGATTACCGGACGAATTCGCCAAGGATGCCGAAATATTTCGTCGACGCGGAGAAACGCCGAAACCCGTCGCTGAAACCCGTCGAAACCCGTCAAATCGAGGTACGACGACTCTTGCTACGCCATTGGCGGAGCTATTTCCTGCCAGCGTTTTGAGACGCCTGTTAGCTGCCAAGGCGTTGTGCCTTTTGCCAAGCAGGAATTTTCCTGCGTGCTGCGTTGCTGCCTACGCATCGCATCCGTGCTTAGTTAGAGCACTGACAAAGGACTTGAAGCACAAGGCTAAAAACTTGCTGTCGCTATCAATGATTCGCCCTTTGAACTGGCAACTTTTTTTGAGAGGGCGGCCGACACCGGAAAAGACAGCAGCCTGCCTACCTACCCTGCTAGCCCAACGTGGGCTCGGAAATCGATCAGTCATCGTTTCATTTCTAGTTTTTGTGATAGCACCGAAACAGGGTGATAGAGGAGCCTCTCTACCTGACACAAGATGACTGATAAGAAGCAAAGAATGCTGCCTATTTAATTGTGCTTCATTTTCTAGACTGATGCTGACAAAGGGAAGATTCCTTTCTTATTCTTGGTTAAGAAGCAATAAAACATATTGACTCGTCAAACAGGCCGTGCGAAAGTGGTTGTCCAGCGAAGCTGTTGAAAACCACCAATAAAACTAATGAGCTTTATTGCCGTGCTTTATCGATTTAGAGTAATGGCAGTAAGGGAAATTTAGAGTAATGATAATTGTGACAGCAGGCTGACGCTGGTAGCGTGGCCATTTCTTTTTACGTTTGCCGCTACTCGCATTCACGCTGCTCATCGGGAGTCCTAACAAAGCGTTGCCTACCCATAGCGGTACTGCAACAACAATGAAATCAATTGCTATAGGCCGGTTCTTTTATGTACGAAAGGCTAGTCACTCCCCAAGTCACAAGCTAGTCACTCCCCAAGTCACAAGCTGCGCTCGCCGCGGCAACTTGCGCAAACGTAATATTGCAAACGTATGCGGGGTGAGCTAGGTGTTATGCATTGTTATCAGGAGCGCCTAATCAACCGTTATCTGGTTCGGATGCTCGCTTTGTGCTTGTTCTTTGTTGAAACGAATGCTGTTCTATATGTTGTATGCGTGATTCCAAATAATGTACGCACTTCTCGCTTAACTTTTTTTTTTTTTTTGAAAGCTTGAAGCCTGCTTCACCTCCGCCGTGGTTCGCCCCGGTATTGCACGATCTCCGGCATCGGCCCACATTTTTGCCCACGGACGACGCCCCAAAAAATTCCAACCAACGAGAGGCCAACAGCTTCGCTGTAAAGCATCACAGTTTGGCAATAAGGGCGAAGCAATCAATGCGATAGCAACGTGTTAAAATATTGCCCGAAGTGTATGACTCGAAGCGGTAGTGGCGGTATGAATTGACATAAACGTAAGCGAAGTCGAAACGGGCTGTTGTGCTAGGGGCCCTCTGTTCGATTTCTGCCATGGGATAATTTCTTACCCCCTTTACGACCACTTCTCCGTATCGGTTATGTTTCAAACCTCTTTCCTGCGTTTCAAACCTCTTTCCTGCGTCGATCACGGAGTTAATGTACTGACGCGCCAATATATATATATATATATATATATATATATATATATATATATATATATACACTATTTTCACGTTTGAGCTCTGCTATTGTTTCGCACTTTCATTATTTAAGTCTGAGAAGATTAAAGAGAAAGGGCATCCGCTGTTGATGTATTGTTTCATGATATTTGTTGGTGGCCTGCCATTCTCAAAATTCTTCTTCTCTATAGTGTGCAGACATTTGTAAGAACGTCCCCATAATTTCTTTAAGCACTACGATTGCAGCCGAACATTAGGGCACAGCCACGAGATACCACTTTGTTTAACCTACATAGTTTCTCACGCTACCTACGTAGATTATTTTCAAATATTTTTATAAAATCTTAACATCTTGCCAGAAAGGCTTATGTGGCACAGTGCAAGGGTACCCCTAGCATAAACGTTTTATCTTTACGCTTGAGAAAACATGAACCGTCTATCGCTAATACAAAATAAACTAAAATAAAGGTAAGCCAGCGGCTACCGGCAACCACCATCGAATCATTTACCTTTTCACTTTTACGTTAGGTCTTATAAAGCGCTTATTTGTTTCTTTTAATTTTTCGGCCACTTTGGAGGTAATCATCGGATGAAAACTGCGCGCCATGTTCGTAAGCCGGGCATTCTAACACATTGTATTAATGTGGGCCGAACGCGAAGGCTTCGCAGTTTAACCAAGAGTCTAACAGAGCGTCTGAAAGATCAAGCTGTCGCGACAAAACGCGAGAAACTGGCATGTGACACACGCCCCAAGCTTTTCAACGCGTGACTTTGGCACGAGAGAAGCATGCCTGCGATCGTGCGCGAATGGTTAGAGCATTTCGTTGCTCTGCTGGAAGGGACAGGTTCGATCCCGCGATCAGCCATGCATTACTTTGCGGCATTACAGGCAGACTTCACCGACTTTGGAGATATCTAACTCTGTTTGTTGAGCTCACGGGAGTACGTCAGAGGGTGCGTGAAATCGCAAGTTGGCTAAAAATACGAGCTACAGAAACGTTACTTCGATACTTGAGAGTGCATGGTGGCCTGTGACGCGTGTGTGTGCTGATGTTGGGACGTCACAATCAATACATTCAAAGCATGCATCCAAAGTTTCGTTTTCTGAAAATTTCGCGATTTCTGCCAATTTTTAATAAAACATTGTACGATGTAAATCAAAAATTCGAAACCAGCAGTCACTAGAATTTAAGTTTTTCCTGTAAATGCACCAAACCTCGTCAAATTTTGTACAGTGGTTGCCGAGACAAACGAATTCTCCTTTTACATATATTTAGATAGGAGCGCCCGAGATAAAGTGTACTCTTAATCGTAGCCGTTCGCCATCGTCTCTTGCAGGAGCCATGATGCCTGTCACAAGCGTGGGTACCGCGACTGATCTCAGTAGCTGACGTCACGGAAGAGCGTAACCCGCCCCACCTAGCGCCACCTCTCCCCCCCCCCGCCCCCTCGGAAGCGCAAATGAGATCGCCAGCGCCAACCTTTCCCTTTCCCTCAAGAACCACTTATCATCATCAGATCGCCAGCGCGCCGGCAACTCAGCGCAAGCGCAGGCCGTCTCCCCTATACTCCTCCCCAGCTTTCCGCCTCAGGCTTTCTTTCATTTCTCAGGCTTTCTCCAAGGGAACGAGAGGCGAGTTTTCGACACGTTTTCGGTAGGGTTTCGGAGTGACACCACCAACATAACCGCCGCCAACATTTGTGACGCAATACAAGCTTTGCTTGAAAAATATTGTCGCAGTTTCACCCGAATGGCTAAGCATCAATTGCGATAGCAAATTAGTAGAGAGCTATACGGAGTAAGGATAGCAGTTTTATCAGCTGCATAAACTTGGACATGCAGCAGCACCTGCAACGCGCAGAACTGTTGTCGACGCCGTCGGCGTTTTTTTTTTTTTTTTTATTGCGATAAAGACTTGCCGTTAAGGCATAATTCTTGATGTGTATATGTGTATTATATGTGTGCTGTGAGGCCTGTGTTGTGTATGAATTGAAGCAGTGTTTTGTGGAATCTGTTATCATGTATCCAGCGGTCATAGCTGGTTGTCACACTGTAGCGGAGGCCGGCTTGCAGTAGGAGACGCGAGCGTTCCGATTGTAAACCAGTACATGTCCATATTAGATGGTATGCATCTGCTTCCATCACAGGGACGGAGCAGTATGGACACGTAGCACCCAGTGGTAAATGCGACCAGTTCCACCTTGAGATCACAGCCGGTGTAAGGGCCACCCCGGCCCGAAGCCTCCTAAGCACAACTTCCTCCGCCCTAGTAAGGTGAAGGGGGAGGGAGCAGACACACGGGGGGATAAGAGCGCGTGTGTCCTGCCGGAGAAAATTTTTACGGGCTCGGAGCGAGTTAAGGGGTTGAGGTGGGAGGGGAATAGACGGAAGGTCTGGATTAGGAGGGCAATGTGCCTGCTGGTCAGCAGCAATGTTGTGAGGGTTCGCTGCATGGCCTTGAATCCAGTGTACCTTGACGCAGGTAGCTGTTTTTCTATTCATCGTGTGTATTGTCTCGCAGATTTCCATCGCCTTGTCAACCTTCTTCAGTTCCTGAATAGCCGCTAAAGAATCAGTGAAGATATCTAGTTGTTTGATGGTAGGCAGCTTAGATGTCGCATCTTGCACAGCGTCGTGGATGGCTTGAAGTTCCATTACTAGAGCGCTGGCTTCCGTAGATAAATAGCGCTGGTGGCCGCTGATGAAATTATGCGTTGTACTGAGGAATGATGTCCTCCCGCCGTCTGGGAGAATAGCAGCATCCGTATAGACTTTGCAGGTGTCAGCGCATGATGCATCGATGATATTGTGGTCGTCAATAATACCTGTTGTATCGCTGCGTCGTAACTTCGTTGGCTTATTAGTTGTGATGCTGGTGAATTCCCAGGGAGGCATTGGATAGGGCTGATTGTCAATACGAGAGCCGCGTTGAAAATGAGCATGTAACGCAGCGACAGCCGGAACAAGTTGCTTTTTTATTTCACGTGCTTTTTCACGTTGCGAAATTAGCTCTGCAATTGTGTTGAGCTGGGCATGTTCCTGTAACGTTGGTATCGGAGTGATGCGTGGTAGTGCTGTGATTGTGCGCATAGCATCGCGATTAATCGTTTCTAACTGTGCCAACTGTGCCAAAGTTAGCCGTTGAAATTGTGCCTGATATAAAATTCGTGGCTGCAAGACTGCACGTACCAGCCGTCGAGCTACGTCAGTACGAGCTCCAGCTGCTTTTGCTGCAATGCGACGAATAAGGTGAAGTGTTTTTGTCGAAGTCTGTCTGATTTTACGGAGCCAGTGTGCACCACCGCCGGAATGGTGAATATCGAGACCCAGTATGCGGACCTCCGAAGCCTCAGGGATTGTCACTGCGCCGAGTTTAAATGTAAAGGGGCGCTGCGTGATTCTTGTGCGTCCTTTCTTGTTGGCCACCACAACATAGCTTGATTTTTGGGCGGAAATGTCCAACCCTGCTTTCCGAGCGTAGTTGTGCAGAACATCAAGGGCTTCTTGAAGCTGTTGAGTTTGTCGAGATACATCTTCATGTGCGGACCACAAAGTGACGTCATCCGCATAGATTAAAAACTTCACGTCTGGAATCTGGTGTAGTTGCCAGGCTAGAGGTATTAGAGCAACGTTGAAGAGAAGAGGAGCTAAAACCGAACCTTGTGGGACTCCTCTGTTCGATGTGAAGTATCCTTCTTGCCTCCCATCTACTCTAATCGCAAATGTGCGATTCTGAAGAAATGAGTAGATAAATCTTAGGACCCGCGGTGGAAGTCCCAGGTCGATGAGGTTGGCAATAATGATTTCATGGTCTATATTGTCATAAGCTTTCGTTATGTCAGTTGCTACTACCGTGCGCACAGCGTGGCTGTGCGGTGAAATCTGTAAAACATCGTCTGATAAGATAGAAAGACCGTCTTCAGTTCCCAAGTAAGAACGGAAGCCAATTTGAGCAGGATGATATTTATCATGGCGTTCAAGCCACCAGGAAACACGTGTGGCCAGCATCTTTTCAGCGAGCTTGCAGACAGTTGAGGTTAGCGAAATTGGGCGTAAAGACTGCAGGTTATTTGGAGACTTTCCTGGTTTCGGGATCGGGACAACAATTGAATGCTTCCAGTCAGGTGGAACGTTTCCAGTCTCCCAGACTTTATTAATAGCCTGAAGAAGTGCGTCGAGAGCTGCTCCTTCCATGTTCTTGAAAACCTCATAAGGAATACCATCGGGTCCAGGTGTTGTGCGTTTCTTCGAAGATTCAATCGCCGCTATTAGTTCGGCCATGCTGAAAGGGCTGGATATTTCGGATTCATCAGACTCATCAATTTCAGGGCAGTTTACAGGTGACGCGTGATCGTACTTCGGGAAAAACGCTCTAGCAGCGTGTTCTGCAAATTCATGTGGCGAACTTTGCATCGCTAACCTAACGCTCGCTGCAGGGTCAGGTTGCTTATGACCGCGTTCCATTGACCGGAACGTACGCCAAAGTGCTCTGTTTCCAATGCCCGATCCAAGATTCTCGCACCACTCATACCATCGTCGTCGAGAAAGTTGCTTTTCGTGCCGACGCGCCTTCGCCGCTATATGGTTAGCACGTGCACGGCTACCTGGTACATCGGGATTCCTCGACGCATACACTTCTGCCTGACGTCGCTTTGCCCAAAGTTGCAAAAGAGCGAGGTCCGGTTGAGGTTGTTCCTCGTCAACTGTGGTTACAGTGGTGTTACTTCGGAGCAGTTCTTGCAAAGCGGGAAGAATTTCTGAGGGCTCTGAGGGTACTTTATCAATCGATGATTCCCGAAACTTATCCCAATGCGTGACTGTTACAAGCCGTCGAATTTTCTTTATGCACGTTCTACGCAAACCAATCATTATTGGCATATGATCACTGCCCCAGGTATCTGGTTCCACCCGCCACTGCGGCATTCCAGGGCCCAACCACCACGTGAGGTCTGGAGCGTGTGTTCTAGATACTGCGGGTACAGCACAGGTAGCCACAGCGTGAAGATTCAACAGAGTAAAAGTGGCATCGCTCATGACGTTTTTAACTTGACATCCTCTTCGGGAGTTGTACTTGTACCCCCATTCTGTATGTGGAGCATTAAAGTCTCCACCCACGAGAATAGGAATTCCCGGGTACGTAGACCGTAGATGGGCTATCCATCCCAAGTTCAAGCGTGTGCGCTGTGGTCTGGCGTAGAATGACACTAGAATGACAGGAGTCTTCACTGGTCGTGCCAGGACCCCGACAACTTCTTGATTAACACTACACCATGGCTCCAGATCAATCACTGTGTGAGCAATATGCGATGATACATACACTGCAGCTTTTCCGGGAGCTGAAGCCATTGTAGTAGCACGTCTATCTTTAATAGATGGGTTATGATACCCATTAAAATTGGAAAGTGAGCATAGCTTATTATGCTCTTGAATAAGCAGTGCCCATACATGTAGCTTATTATATTGAAGCTTGGTTTTAATTTCTCCTAACTTGGAGCTTAGGCCGCGACAATTCCACTGTAGAATTCCATCCTGTGACAGTTGATGCAGAGAATTAGCCATGATGCAGGCAATCCTGAATGAGCAACGTTAGTTGAGCAAGTTGATCTAAAACTGCTGTCCAAACAGCTTGGTTGACCTGTTGTGCCGGACGGGATCCAGGCTTAACAGTGGCATTCGTACTGGTTGATGCTGCCCAAACAGCTTGGTTGACCTGTTGTGCCGGACGGGATCCAGGCGTAACTGTGGCATTCGCACTGGTTGATGTGTTACGTGTTGGTCCTGTTTTCTGACGCCGCAGAATTACCAATTCTTTATGTTTGCGTAGTCGCTCAATCTCTCTGGCCAGTGCGTCTATCCGAGCGTCAATGTCATCATGGTCATCATCCGACTGATACAGAGGTTCCGGTAATTTCTGTTTCTTTGTCTGCGACTGCTTGCCACGTTTAAGAGCAGAAGAATACAGTTGTGTTTCTGGGGCTTCTGCTTCTTCTGCCATGAGCATCTCTGGCTCTTCTTCAAGAACCTCATAACGATTGTGAGTTGTTACTATACTCGTTTTTGGTACAGCCCTTCGTATCCGTGCTGTGGCCTTCTGTTTAGTCGGACAATTTGTGCTTGTCATATCGTGCTCATCAGATTTGCATAAGCCACATCGATATCGTGGTTGGCCTTCTGGTGTGAGCTTTTCTGGGTCAATAGTACGTTGTGGGCAAAAAGCCTGCATGTGTCCACGTTGAAAGCAGCGGTAGCAGAATATCGCCCGAGGGAGGTAGGGTTTAGGTCGCAATATACAACCATAATAGTAAAACCGTTCTGGAATACATTGGGGGCCCTGTACCGTCACTAAGCAAGTACGGCTTTTGCCCATGAACCTAGCTGCGAGCACCCTGTGTGTCGTGGACGTCAATTCACGACATATTATCTCAGGGGTGTCTTCCGGGTCAATGCCATAGACAACACACCTCTGTATATTAGGGCCCGATGCAAAGTAGCACTGCACAGGTAGGTGCTGATCTTCTGACAGTGGAATAGATGTTAAAGTGCACATTTTCTGCACATCACTGAGAGATGCCAAGTGCACAGTGATCGAGTTGGTAGATTTATATGCGGCGAACCCTTTGTATCCAGTGGTTTCAAGATATTGGTCGATGACCCTTTGGACATATTTCGTGGCTACTGAAGTTATGTCGTAGCATGAAAGGGGACGTATATGAACTCGATAGGATTCAGAAGGGGTGGGCGTAGGGTAAGACTGAGAGGGAGCGGGCGTAGGGGAGGGCGTGGAGGAATTGTCTGGGGTGGCCCTTACCTTTTTTGCCGGTTGCTCCGATGCGATGACGTCTTGTTGAAGCACGTTGACTGGGGGACCTCGCTTGGCTGCATTCGTCGAACCGCCAGAGGGCTGCACGTCCATAGGGTCACCAGTGTCCGTCGGCACGATTGCGGATAGGTTCACATTCACATCACGAAGTGGACTGTCCTTCGATGTTGCATCTTGTGTCTTCGAGCTATCGGTTGTACACTGCTGCTGCATAGTTGGCATGGATGTTGTCACGCGCAGCAGTCCAGTGGAAGGTACAGATGAGGAGCTCACATCTGGCACAAACACTTCTTCGTCGGGCGAGCGCGGCGGCGCGGCCGCACTAGGCCTAAGCGCCAGCCGTGCGTGTTTTGAGTCTATTAGACCAGCACGATCAGTAGGACAAGGCAAAGGAGAGTCCTCACCAGAGTCCGCAGATCCCCATAGGCTTCCGAGAAGCTTCGTATCCGGATAAGGGCGAGATTTTCGTTTCTGTTGAGCAATTTCCAAGGAACCCAAGAAAACCACGTCTGCGTTGAAACGTCGTCGTCTTCTTTCTTTTCAGATCACGCTCCATGACCGCAGACAACCACTGTCAAAACGCTGGTGTGAGCAAGCGCGTACAAAGGTAAGAGCCGTGTGGATATCGCCTTCAAGATACGGTGCGCGCGACAGCCCGCAGCCGCTCAAAGTACAAGTACGCAGTTGCTGGCAGAGTAGAACCCGCACCCCCTCCCTCCCGCGCTGCCTTCCCGCTTTCCTCCTCTCGCGCGGGAGATTGAGTTGGTAGTTCCCCGTGCGCCCGGTCGCAAGATACGCGTTTGGTGCCGCAGCTAAACGTCACCTCCCCTCGCTCCCTCCCTTCCCGGCCTTTCGCTCGATGGAAGACGTCGGGTTTGCTCTCTGCCATGCGTTCGCTCTCCGTGAAAGAACGCGTCCCTGCGCGCTTTCACTCGTACATACAGCATACGGCGCGCGGCGACGATTTTGTCGCCCTTGGACTTTATGCGGAACCTCACGGCGACGGCGACGGCAACGACGACGGCGATGCCCATGGAAGAAATCCGCTTGGAGTGTCCATACAATTGCTATCCCAATAAAAGTCTGCAGTGGAGGCAGGTGACGACGGCAGGATAGACGGGCCACCAGCGGTCGCTACACTGGCGAGACGATCGAACCTCAGGACACGGCGCAATCTCCTTGCGCACAGAAGGGCTGTGACGCAACCGGAGCTGCAGCGAAGTGACGTCGCACCACCGGATGGCTCCGAAGGCGTCTAGTGGTGTGCTAAAGGTTCCCGCTTAGCACCATGCTCCGGGCCTACCTCATAGACACATCATATAGCGGCATACCTTACGTGATTTTCCCGGTTACCATGTATAGGTCAATAAACCGTGGAGGCGAGGGAGGGAACGTACTTAAACGAGTTCAGATGCAAATTCAGTCTAGCACAAAACTTTCTTCTTTAGATTACATTCTGGCACATTGTCAGCACGGACATTATGGGAAGAGCGAAGTCTTTATTTACCATGGGTGCCCATTGTCCTATTTGCACTAGACCGGAGACAATCCATCATTGATTTTCGCACTGTTGGGAAGGAGTTTACTTACGAGACATTTTGCAGTGAACGCTAAAGAAGGAACTATCCCTGCATTCACTATGAATAAGGTTTCAAGCAGTCGAAAACAAGGACAGGTTGCAGTTTCACTTAATAATGCTTCCTGGCCTCCACTGTTTATGGCGGACTCGAATGGCGGGATTTTACTGCGACCCCAACGAGCGTCTAGCACGCCTGCTGTTTCGCAACAGCATTGCTCGGTACACTGAAGTGCTCAAAACGCAAGATTTTGTTCTTGGCTGGCTGTCGAGGGTGGAGCACCTGGTAGGCTTGAAGAAACGTTAAAGTGATAAGGCCAGCCACGGGCTGTCTGACTGCCTTTTCTTCGTCTTGTTTTTGTATTCGAAGGTAACAACTGCATGTTACTGATATTTGTAAGGTATTAGGAAGCAGGTAAGAAATACACGCACACAAAAGAGAACGATCGTGACATAATGGTTAGAGCACCGGGATGCTACATGTGCTCGACATCAGAAGTTAGATTCCTGCGTCGGTCACACATTATTTTCGGTTTATTAAAGCGAGACGAGAGAGCAACCTGTCTAACTACCTTTCGCAAAGTGTCACGACTGAGGCAAAGAATGTTTGGCATTCAATACAATACAGAGAAACAAAAATTGTAAGCCTTGTATGTTGAGCTCTGCCTAGACAAGTGTCCTACGATTCTCCTCCGTTGAGGGGTGATCGTCTAGTTTGTCCCGCGTGGTCGAGAGAACTTTACTAGACACGCTGTAAGGGGGACAGTCACAGAGGAGGACCCTGAAGTTGTCTCAAGCACGTCTGTCGGCTATTAAATTTTTCTTCGGCTCCTGGTATTCATGGTGGAAGACAGCTGCAGACGTGTATCCAAGTTGTGGGGACGTGCGTTGGATACACAAAGCTCCAATCATCTGCCAGCAAGCTCTATTTGACTTTTATGGGCTGTGGCAACGCGAAAAAAAATATATGTTGCTCTCTAGAGACAAGGTATTCCAGCGCCGTAGTTAAGGGATTTTTGGTTTCTGTTTCACTTGGCGGGCGAAGTCGATGCGTGTTTCCTAACCAGGGCCGCGATTTTGTAGCGAGGCATTATGACTTATGCTACTCGAGTCTTATCATCCACCGCTCACGGCCGGCTGATCCCGTTGATAACGCGAGCAGACCCTCACTCCGACCACTGACAAAGCGCGATAAGCGCGCAAAGGCATTATTACCGGAAAGGCATCGCTAGAGAATACCGGCCCTGTCATCGATTTATCTTAAGCCTGGGCCGCCGTTATAACGTTTCGCTTAACCAAGAGTGAGACACAGAAGAAAGAGGAAAGGCAGGGAGGTTAACCAGAGTGGAAGATACAGTTTGATACCCTACGCTGGGGAGGGAGGGGAAGGGAAGGTAAAGTGATAGGAAAGTAGAGAGAGAGAAAGAAAGGTAGCACATATGCACAGAGTCTCGCTTAACCAAGTTTAAAGTAGTTTAACCAAATTTAATGTAGTTCCTTATAAGACCACTATATATATGTAAGCTATACGATGAACGGGGCTACTTATCGCGATTTATCGGTGGTATGGAGCCAAGAACGAGCAGAAAATTACATTTTGCATATTTCTTATGTTATTGGCTCAGGAGATTAACTCGCAGTACTGTCGCAAGTTCTCGTGATCCCGGTGGCCGCAGTTACGATGTCCTGTGATGCGTAAATCTCTCACTGATCAGCAATTTCTGTTAATCACTGTGAAATCACCACCATCGCGTATAGTGCTGACCATCGGGTAGATGAGAACGTGCCGCAGAGAATTTCTTTTTTTTATATTCGTTGTTGAATGTAACTTATCCATTCTTTTATGAACCTAAAGGAATGCTGAGCATCTTCGCACAGTAAAAATTCAAAAGGTATAAAAGGGGCAACAAGATGACTAAAGGGAGAGAATGCAATTGCCTGCGCGCTCACGTGAAGGTACGCATCCTAGAATCAGCACCAGGAAGGAATGGAAAACCGGGGAACTAAAGAAAGACAGAAAAGTGTCGGCAAGGCCGCACTGACAGACCCGCTTAGCACAACCATGCGATCGTATAGCAACTCCCCCCTCTTTCTTCGCACCCCCTTTTGCCTCGTCCCGCTTCAAAGCACGACGTTGTGCAACGGTTCCGTGGCCCGACGCGCGTGTTTGCGCTCTCCCACGCTTACCTTGTTCCTGCCTTGTGCAGAACTTCGTTCTTGTTTTATCATTTTAATTTATATCTGTCTCTTTTCTTTGCTTTGGTTCTTGTTTACCTCGTGACTCGCCGCCTTGACTTTGTGGAGCACAAGCGTGCCGGTCATTAACCCACTTCGCGCTGTTCGCTTTAGTGCGGCTGGCTCTTTTTTCACCCCGGAACAGCTACTTCTTTGTCCAGGTGCTCTGTGTCTGCATTTCGGTTTTGTTTCTTTACTTCCCACTCCTCTTTACGCCTCTGGTGAATTTCGAAATATTCTGCATGTTTGCCTCCCAGTGACACCATTTGCAGGAAACTAAAAGACGTACGAAGTCAATGCCTAAGTAAGTGATCAAGTAACTAACGAATTGGCTTACTAAAAAAATATACTGAATAACAAACGAATTAACGAAACAACCACGTAACTGCATGTGGAATGAAATGCCGAAGAAAAAATAAAGATATCATTCAAACTAAACAAGAGAAAGAAATAAACGTACCCACTTAATTAAGTAACCAACTATGTAGCTAGTTAGCCACTTAGCTTAGCATGGCGAAGCTAAGTGCTTAGCTAACCAACAGTGCGGTGCTCAGCCTTAAGCCTAGGATCTCCTTGACAGCTATCGGGTACTGCACTCAATGACTGTTTATTTAACTAACTATAATAACAAACAAACGATCAAACGAACAATTCAACTAATCAACTAACTAATCGCATTATTAGTCCATTCAGTCCTAATCCGTATTATGCAGCCAGCCCTACGATCCCTCCACGTTGTAGTTCTTAAATGAACTTTTAGAAAGTCACAACGCAGGAAAGCCAAACACTGTTTTGTTTACGTTGATCACACAGATAGTGTTGGCCCGCACGTCCATATTGTTACCACGCGAAAGAAACGGATTTTGTTTGATAGGCTTCAAGGCGACCCTCAGACGTCTTTTTTTCTCTTTCTCGTTCTTCCCGCTCACACTTCTTCGTTTTCCACTCATGCGGCTACATTTGCCGTAATACTATTTTGCTGGCGTCTGTGGAAGCAATAGTGATTTTTCACATGGTTGTGGTCAATGTCCTTTGGCAGATCTGCACCTAGTCAACTTCCTGTGAAGTACCGGCGTAATTGAAGCTGTGTAACCTTTTTTTGTAACTTAATTAGCACTGCTTACATTTGTATCCTAATTTATCATTCAACTTGCATGCGCATTCCCTTTACGGAACTCCGCAAAATTTTCTTCTTTAGTCAATATTTCAGTCATAGAGCTGATGATTAATCCACACTTGCCCTGCCATAGTCTATAGGCTCCTGAAAATCTGAGATGGTAAAGCGACTGCCTTGCAAAGGCGGTGGTCCTGGGTTTGATCTTCGAACCAAGAGGAATTATTCTTCGACTACGCAGCTTGTTTCTAAGGAACCCGAAGGGTTTCTATTGTATCTCCGTGCTACTTTTATATAGATATCAACGCTCGATTTTGCCCGCTTTCTTCGACAATGTGAATTTCCACACCAACCATTTGATGATGATGATGATAATTTAATGGCCTCCAATTTGAAACGGGCCGGCGACAAATAGTCACCTATCACCTGCTTGATCTAATCAGGTATGTCATAGATGCTTTTTTTCTAGTATTTTTGTATACATTTCATTAATCTTTTTTTTTCCTGAATATCTACCTTGTACCTCTACCTGTGACTAAGAGATCAAATCAGATCGTATCTATCTCTTCCCTGCTTTTTTGCCACCAATACTCCAGACGTCTCTTGCTTATCTCGACTGCTGACCGGTTGATGCTTCCATCCACTTTAAACCCAAGCGCTTCTGGAAGGTGTACGTTACCTATGGGTATCACTGTGTGAATCCCTTCACATTACATTAGGATGTGTTGAGTGGTCTCCAGAGTGGTCTTTGCTGCAGTATACACATGCCTCATCTAGTTCCGAATATTTGCTCCGTTTCGTTTTGGTCCTCAGGCAACCGGCTCGAGCCTCAAATAGCAAGGCGCTGGCCTTGTGTTATTGTACGCTAACCATTTGGTTAGCCTGCTGCCAACACCTCTAGTGTTGAAAGCAGCAACTACAGCACAGGAACCTGCCAGTGTCCCCACAGCAGCGTCAACGTCGATTGCGCGGCTCCGAAACGAAGCTCAGTGAATAGGACTTGTGGCAAGCCACAAGGAAGCAGAGCACGGGACCATGTGCTTTCATCCTCACCCAGGGGCGAGCAGGAGTACGAGGGGCGGTTCTCTCAAAAGGAAGCTCTCCGCCTAAAAAGAACATGCGGCAGTGAACCCACGATAGGCGGCAGTTTATTTTGGGTAAGCACCGGAGGCAGGGCCTTAAGGAATGTAGACAAAACAAACTTTTCGCTTTGCCCGATAAAGCTTCATGCACGCGCGGAAAAATATACGAAACACGCTCAACCCTTCTTTTTTCGCGCCCTTTTTCTCGTTGACACAACGCGCCAGCGTGCTGACTAGGGAGACCGAAACAAGAGAAGAGTGAGAGAGAGGGACGTCGACACTCAGGCGCCACACGCGTCAGCGCCTGCCTAGGTCGCGTCTTCCGTTTGTACCGCGTTTTACGCCCAGTAACCAGCAATGGCGGCTGCAGTGGCTGTTTGACTTGCGGATGGCTGGTGGTGAGCACAACAGTGATAAGGCAAACCTTGAAAACGTCGTGCTTGCTGATATCTCTTTTGCTGGCTCGCGTGACGCACCACCAGTAAGATACGTCGACTCTGCAGACAAGGCGCCTTTACGAAAGAGATAGACGGTTGTTATGAGGGTGACAGTAAACCACACCGACACAGTCTTGCTGGGCTTCCGGTTTAATAGGCAGTGAATAACATGCCAGGAAACAGGTCATATTTGTAAATACGACAGTTGGTACAAGGTATATGGCATCGCTGTTGCTGCATCACAGATCAACCTTGTTGTTCTTAATAGAACGGCTAAAGGCTACGTCAAGCACTGAGAAGTCACGATGAGAGGGATCGAATCCCGACCGCGGATGCCGCATTTCGATGGAGTCGAAATGCAAAAACGCCCGTGTGCTTGCGTTGTAGTGCACGATAAAGAACCCCAGGTGGTCAAACTTAATCTGGAGCCCTCCACTACGGCGTGCCTCATAATCTGAACTGGTTTTGGCACGTAAAACCCCAGAAAGGACGATGAGAGGCACCACGCCACTGTTCGCATACTTGGGTGGAGCTTCGCTGCGACAACATGTACAAACAAATTACCGTCTTTTGAGTAACGCTGTATTAGCAGTGCAATTTTGATGGCAATCCAAATTTGTGCGCCATTGACAAAGAAGAGGGACAAGGATAAATTATAAGGAAGGAGGTTAACCAGGACTGAGTTCGATTGGCTGCCCTGCATTGAGGGAAAGGGTAAAGGGTAGGAAGAGATAAGGAGAAGAAGGTGAAGTCCACTGTTCATGCATGTCGCTGACGTCGGGAAAGTTCGCTGCTCTAGATTACAGATGGTCGCTCACACCAGCAGCCTTCAGGCACGGCAGTAGATATTTTGGGGCCCTTTGCAACTGTGCTATGCGAGGCCATGGACTCAAGAAAAATTTTGACGTCACTAAGGGTACAGTTTGTGGCCACGACGAAACAAGCCATATGCTAGCGTTGGAGCCCAGCCATTGCGAAATATGATTACTCCTATAGCGGGTGTAACATTGTGACGCATTTCCAGTGGAGCATGTAACCGATGCTTGTGATGAGCTTAGCGAGTCCAGTTGCGAAAGCTGCGGATACCACCGTCCACTACCGAGGAGGCGCAGTAGAATTCTCATAAATAATCCAATAGCTTTCTCAAATGCGAATGATTTCTCTTTGCATTGGTTCCTTCTTATTAGAAAACCGTTATCAAATAAAACTTCTAGAAACGCTGAGCGAAAAGGATAGGCGGAGTCGAAGGAGTCGATTTTTACTGACGCCTGTTAGAAGCCAGCATTCCATGAAGGAAAGCAGTGGGGCAGATTTGACTCTATAATTAAGTAAAGGAGTGCGCTAAATATACGAGTGACTTCGTATTCTTAATAAAGAAAAGTGGAAGAAAGGTGAACTAACTTCTCCGAAATTGGGAGCCGAAGCCCCAACCTGTGCATAAAGCGCGTGAGGCTCAGGCGTCTCGGACTGCTGTTTAATCGGTGTTCCCCATATGCCACCATGACTATGCATGGCGCTGGCTACCACTCTCAGAGATAGGGTAAATATACATTGGTAAAGACGCATGAAAGTGGACGGAGGGACCTTAGTTCAAATAGAGGAGGATCGCATGCGCCGGGGGTTGGGGCTCGGCTCTTAATTATTGGTGGAGAAGTGGTCGTTCACTTTCATTTCAGTTTTTCCTTTATTAAGATCATAATATTTCCGCAAAAATTTATCGTGAATTTTTTATTTATTATTCAGTTAATCACCCATATGCTTTTCTTGATTTCAAACTGTTGGACGCCATTCGTGCGCTAGGTCAGTTTCTGAAGAACACAAACATATAAGTGACCCATTGTAGTCCTGCTGTGCGTATGCAGTTTGAGCTGACTATCCCTCTCTTTTCTTATTTCCACTCCCTCTTTCCCCAACCCCGAGTGCAGGGTAGCAAACTGGACGCTCGTCTGTTTGCTCCCCTTTACCTTTCCTCACCTTGCTTTCTCTCTCTCTCTCTCTCTCTCGTATCCTGGCTTTGCATGGTAACAGTATCGCTGTTTCGAAAACGCGGGATGCTCTATAGTGGAAGCTAAAGCTGTAATACGCCAATCAGCACTCATGCCAATGCGTGCTTGTATCCGCGTTTAAGGGTCGTCTGCTCTGCTCAGTAAGACTGAGAATCGCAACCGCCAGAGCATATAGCCTCCTCTTCTGCTTCAGATTACTGGGAACGGGCGTACGCTTGACCTCTTGCCGTGAGAGACTCGGATCAAAGTGCCTTAACACGGAGAAAACCGGCAGCAAGGAAGGGCTACCACTTAAAGGGTGACACGACGAGGTTGGTTCGCTTTGTTTGCCCTTGTGCCACAGTCTCCTTGTCCTTGTCGGGCCGTGTCTCGGAGATAAGGTGGCTTTGGGAGTGGCTTCCAAGCCTTGCCCCCCTTTCTGCGACCTTCGCAAAGCGCGAGGCTCTGCCAGGTCTTCTTCACAGCGCAGAGTAGAACTCGCACAAAAAGACGCCTGGTGCCGCGTGCAAGCACGTAAGTTCATGCGGCCAAGGGGAAACGAGAGGACGGTGTGACAACTGCAGAGCGGAATGTTTGGCTCCTCTCCTTTAAAGAAAAACGAATCAAACGCATTTTCTCGCCTACTTGTTGAGTGAAACCTAACGCAAGAGGTGAGCGTCACCGCAAGCGTTCTCTTGCTGATGCGTCTCTGCGGACGAACCAAGGAACGAAGGCAAAAATCGCAAACCCGGCTTCTCGCTTTTGCGTTTTCTTGTGAACAAACTGCAAAAGCTTTGCAGCCGTGACGAAAAAAGAAAGAAAGAGGAAAAACAAAACGCAAGAGTCTCTATAGAGGCAAGTGGCCCAGACGGAACAAAAAAGAAAGCAAACCAAAGAGAAGCAAGCGGCTTTGCCACTTTCCTGAGGCCAAGAGAAGATTCGAAAGCAGCCGGTCGGAGACAAGCATCTAGCGCGGTGGGGGGAAGGGTAGAGCCAGACAAGCCGGCTAACCGCCAGGAGCCGATGAGCACGTGGACAGGGCGTGCGAACTACGCGATTGGTCGGCGGGGCCGCCGCGGGGTAAAAATGGCGGTCTCGCGGTCGGGTTGGCATGCGCTGCCATTTTTAGTTCAGCGCGGTGTGCGCGACCCCGGCGGCGCCAGGTACAGTGAACTAGAATACACTCCAGGGTGTCTGCCGGAGCACTCGCTTCCTTTCTCCTTTGCTTCTTTCATAACCTATACCATCGGCTTCTGGTGCTCAGCTGAGCGTTGGTTAGCCTCGACTCGCTATTGCCATGGGGCCTTCGCAAGCCACGCGGAAGCCAAAATAAAGCCTTTTACGTGGCATCCGGTACTGGTTGAAAGGTTCTATAGACGGAAACTGTGCTCTCGCTTCACCGTATTCGATGGCTTAAAAGCGAATTCAGAGAAGCGAGTGAAGGGAGGCGTGAGACGTCTAGTATGCGACGAAAGAAAGGAAGATTACGCGCTTGGCGTATGTTGCTTGGGATTCCCTCTTGCGGCAGCAGCGAGAAGCAGTCCGAAAAAACCCGTGTACTTAGATTTAGGTGCACCTTAAAGAACCCCAGGTGGTCCAAATTTCTGGAGTTCCCCACTATGATGCCTCATAATCAGATCGTGGTTTTGGCACGTAAAACCCGATAATTTCAGTACGAACAAGCGAACAGTAAAGCTGGGCCGCTATCATGTGCGCGTTCGAAAATACGACGTTCGGTTTCGTTTCACGCGATTGTCCAGGCCGCGCTGATATCGCAGCCTAGGCCAATCTAGGCCAATCGCGCGAGGCGAAACCTCGCGCAGCGACCGTCTCTGCGTGCCAACGCAATTTTTTTTCGGTGTACTTCCACTCTACCCGAACAACAACACATAGCCCCATCGTTCCGAGCCGGTGTGTGCCAGTTCGGGACATTCGACGGAGGTGACGTGGAGGGAAAGAGAAGACGAAGTGAGGGCTGAGAGCTCACTACAGGAGGGACCGCTCTAAAGTTGGACCGCACCGAGTGTTTTTTTTTTAGCTGCAGGTAATTGTCGTTTGAATTGTTTTACAGCCTCTCGCTTTTTGCCAGCCGTCATGCACTGAACGCCTTGATTAATGTGGGAAGGATGCGTTCTGGACTATAGTAGGGCAGCAAGCCGGAGGAGACTTTTTGGCAAGTGTATCAGTGTCTTTTATCTCACGCTGTTCATGTAATACCACATTTACTCGAATTTACGCCGGCTGCGATTTCAGACTGGTACCTGAGAAACAGAGTGAGGGAAAAAAATGAGATGCGGAAACATCTCAGAACGCAAGGCAACCTCAATATAGCTTGAAAGGTGCTTCAATAATTCCCAGTAACAAAATAACAAGGCTTTATTATCTATTCCGAAGATGTTTGAGAGTAATTTCTATAACTCAACGATATGAGAAGCTCCCTCAAGCTTGCTCTTCACTAGTAATCGCCATCACTCGGTGACCTGTCGTCGTCATATTTTCTTGTCATCTTTGTCCGCTCATACACTGTAGAATTAAAGTGATGGTCACAGTGTACGCGCGGTCTACGCCAAGGCACATGAAGTCTGTGTTGTAACGCAATCTTCGAATACCGACCTGTCTGATATTTCTGTGCTATATATACGAGTATTTCAATATACACATATATCGAACCGTCTCACATTAAGTCTGATATTCGCTTTTGACGTCGCGGTTACCTTTTCCTTTGTTTAATCGCTTTCCATGCTTCAATTCTTTCTTTTAAGTGTACGCCTAGAAACAACGATAACAGCAATAGATGGGTGGGAAGGTTACTCGAGGCAGGGTAAATTGGTTGATCTCCATTGAGGAAAAGGGATGAAACTATTAAGGGAAGATGATAACATTGACAAAAGTACCACGCGTGTAGAGCAACAAAGCACACTCAGCTGCCGAACAGGCTTTTTGATTTAGTCTAATATGGTGGCCACCTTGCAGGGGCAGTGAGACAGTCTTTTTGTTCGTCTATCTACAAATGAAACCAGACAAGGTGGCAGTCAAAGATTCGTATGCTTGTCAAGGAATTCGTCAGGCAGTCCCTGTCTTGTAACGTAAGTATACAAGCTATACTCTTGGCACCTATACGAGAGCGAATGCTTGATCTCCCAATACAATTTCTAAACAAAGTCGTGAACGCTGCTAAAACCCTCGAATATGTTTTTCACAATGTTTGATGACAAGGCCTATGCAGCTACGGGCGGCCGCGTACGAGCTGAATTTGTTGATAAGCGCCTTTTCTATACGGCCTGTAATACCAAGTGCTTCTGCTCAGCTCAAATGTCAATGAGCGGAACTGCGAACAAGTTCCCAGATACATAGATTAACGCTATGTTACAGTTTGTTTAATGTGGCATCTGTATTCAGTAACCCAGAGCATCATTAGAAAATCCGTATCTCGCCGCAGCCAACAGGGAAAAATGAATTCCTGCCACTGGTTGAGCGTAGTTTTTAAGTAACTGCTCCTAGAGTAGTGAAGTCGTGTCCTTCGTTCTAATATCCTGAATTGTTATTTATGTTGTTATAGGTTGCCAGGAAGATCGTACGAGCACATGCGCGCGCCAGGACGTAGAAATATCAAGAACATACGAGGAAAAATTATGCGGTTAGCTCTCAAAAGAAAGGCAGCTTCCCATCTTTAGTTTTAAGAAACCATCGTTAGCATAAGCAGTCGCCAGAGAAAGAATAGTCGAGAGAGTGAGAGGGAGCAGATAAAGGAGTGACCGTACAGCGTCCTTTCAAGGCTGTACCACCAGCGGAATCGCTAATTCGAAACTCGAAAAAAGTATCGGAAGGTGGACAGCAAGTGCTGTGGCCGGAGCATTCATATGGCGCTAGTACTGCTTGTGATGCGAGAGGGCTCCCTACGGAGCGTCTAAAAGGAACTGATCGGGTCGTTGGTTTCACAGGAGACGAGATCCGTGCCAAGAAGCGTAAGGCACGGAGCGCATCCGTGTGGAAGACTGCGTGTAGCGAGATCGCGTGGCGGAGGAGATGGAGAAGCGAGTCTTTTTTAAATAAAGCAGAAAGGAAACCTAGATTGGAGGAAAATTCGATGTGGTCATCCTCTGTGGAATGCGACGGTGTCTGGAGGGTCTTCGCCGTTTGAAAGTGCTATAGAACGCCAGTCAATCGATACCAGTGAAATCGAAAAGCGTGCCCGTCCAAGGTGAATTGACGTAGGAACTACTTATTAGTAATAATGATGATGATAATAATAGTATCAATAATGAGGTAGAAGAAAGTTTTGTGGTTCGTAACAACGCAGTAGTACAGATTTGGCAAACACGCTTTTAAGTTTGGATAAATTCATTTAGTGACGGCCGAGATAGAAACACTTTCTCAGGTCGAAACTTCTATGCCTTGAACCAATCGGGACACTTGCTCAATTTCGTACAAGTTCCTCATCTAGTTTCCCTATCATTATGGTTGTAAGTGGTTATCAAGACGCGTCGAGAAACATTCTCGCTGTTCGTGCAATATATTTTCTCTGCGTACTTACACCCGGTATCACAGTTATTTTAACAATTAAAGTGACCAAACACTTCGCACGAAACAACTAATGAGGGACTTGAGCGCGACATGTGTGAAAAGGCTAGGTTCATAAAAAATCAGAAAAACAAGCAGCTTTCTCCGCGTTCGATGATAAAACTTTGTCACATGCATGCTGTTACTCTTAATTTTACTCTCAATGCGCCACTGCGCGAAGCGGTTATGAATGTATTCCTCGTTGTTATTGCGCGCGTCGCGGAGACTGGGAAAAAATGTAAAAATATGCAGAACAAGAACTCAAGGTTGAAGCTGACTGCAGCATGAGAAAGAGAGAGAGAGAGAGAAATGATGCAAAAAAAAAGGCAGGGAGGTTAAGAGGTAGTTCCGGTTGGCTACCCTACACGTCGAGAAGGAGTAGGGGGATAAAAAGACAAAGAGAGTGGAAGGGAGAGTGAGAGAGAGACGAGCACAAACAAACCACGTACAATATAGAGTGGTAGGGGGCGGCGTTCTGCAAGTCTATCGTGAAGTCCCGTAGACCGCAGAAATCTTAGTAGCGCGAATATCAATCAAACATCAATCGCAGGCCAGCCGCAGCGTCTGTTCGCGAAAGCGGAATCAAGACACATTGACGCTTTCATGTGCAGATTGATCGGCTTCGTCGGCGTGGTAATTTCTGTTGATGTTCCAATGTCCTGGAAGCCATTGAAAGATTATCTTGTTGCCTATGCCATGGCTGCGATGATATATAGTATATCTATCGAATTTCTGAGGCCAGTTGTTCATTCGGTCTGTGGCGCATCGTGCTTTTATGCACTGAAGGGCCGCCTTGGAATCACTAAACACTGTCCATTGTTGCGGTGGTTCCTGATCAATGAAATGAAGTGCAGCGCGGAGTGCCGCAAGTTCTGCTCCCGTAGATGTGATCAAATATGAAGTTCTTGACTTAATTTCTTCAGTTTTTGCCGGAATGATAACTGCAGCAGCCGAGCTGTTGAGTTTTACGGAACCATCTCTGTAGACATGTTGCCGCAACCTGTGCACGTTGTAAATGTGTTTCAAAGTTGCTTGACTCAAAGCTTGCAACGGCGCTCCAGCTTTCTTTTTAATGCCTGGAATTGCACTTTCGGCCGGTGGAGACAACATAATGGGTCTGAAAATCGTGTAGCAGGCGTGAATTGTGTTGGCGAGTAGGATGGATGTTTTACAATACTGTTGGCAAATGTTGAATGCGGCCACTTTGCTGGAAAGCAAGGAAAATGATGTGAGGGAGTCTTGAGTCAGCTGTCGGATGTGTCGGACATCTGTAGCAGTGTAGACTTTCATAGGAAAATCTCTGGCAATGACCACCGTCGCAATCGATGACGTAGTTTTGGGGAAACCAAGACAAGTTCTGAGTGCTTGGGCTTGCACACTCTGAAGGGCATATGAAGGGCACTATGAAGGGCATATGTAGGGCAAGTATTTCCTAGGAGAGGTAAGCTGCACCGTAGGAAACCCAAAAATAGCGCTTTATACTATAGTTGCAGCATCGATGGTACTGTTGCGCCCCAGGCCTTCCCGCCGAGAACCACGAGAAGGTCCACAATGGCGGCCAAATGCTTTGTCATGTACGAGACGTGAGTACTCCAAGACAAGTCTTTATAAATGATGCCAAGAAATGGTGCGTTAGTCTGTGCAGTACATTTTGCCCACTAATCCACAAAGAATCGGAACCATTGCTTTGCGAATAACAACAACGAGTGTACACTTCTCAGGTAAAAGCTCCAGGCCTTGCGTTCTTAGACATGTTGACACTGCCGTTGAAGCCTTCTGAAGTCGTGCGCAGACTTGTACACGTGTCACTCCTGAAGCCCATATGTAAATGTCGTCCGCATATTTAGAGAGCTGCACGGTTTGCGGCAACGAATCGGCGAGACCAACGAGCACCGGTCGACAGACCTCTGAATATAGGGAGCCTAAATGTAAACGTCGTTGCATGTAGGCTCCCTACCTCTGACGACCGAACAACGTAGCTCTTGTAATTGTATCTTGCCCAGTGTTGGTTAGTATTTTTTTTTTCGTTGAACTGCTTGGCTAACGTTAGCTCGCACACACGGTATATACCAGCCGGCTCTTAAGCATATGTCTAAATGCACAAACCTTTTAATTTAAGACCGCATGATATTCGACGGTTTTATTATAAAGACGTGACACCAAGGTTCCCACAAGACCATGGGTGTCGCATAGGAATTCGACAGTCTTGGAGACGGTATCTGAAGAAGCGCTTCCATGTTCAAAGCGAAAGTCGGACGCAGTGACAGTACATTGCTTCACGTACAGCTGTTGGTATAGGAATGGCTGCGACCAATGTGCAGTGATATTATTGTATCTTTAGCCGGAACTTTGCGCTCCAAAGCTGCCGAGTGGTTGCCGCAGTAGTGCTTAGGCTCTGGATGTATTTCAAGAACTTCAGATTTTCGTCGCGCATCTAACAAGAGCTTCCTCCACCATCAGAGAGATAGAAAGAGGGCAAGGGGAGGAAAGGCAGGGAGGTCAACTAGACGAGCGATTGTGGACATCGTGGCGGGAATGAAATCAGCAAACTCGTGGTGTGCAGGAGTATGCTAGATCGCTGCTGAACCGCCGCGGTTGCTGAAAGGATTTGAAGCTTGCCTCTGAAACAGTGTCGGCAGCGAGAAATACCTACAAGACGGAGGCCACGTTTGGCGTTCTTCCAAACAGTAGTGAAATGGCAGCGTAAACGAGGTCACGCAAGGGGCATACCTTATCCCCACGTTGATCTAGTGTACGGAAACCAGTGACCACATGCTGTACATGCTTCACCATTTGACAGAGGCAGCACAGGTATACTTAGTAGGTCTGCGCACGTCCTGTGAGTGTCTTCATTTAGATCAGTGTCTCTCACCGACTTACCGAGTAACCAGCTTCTAATGTGTAGATAGCTGCAGGGATTCCCGATTTTAAGTATGCGGCACGAATGTCGCGGACAAGTTCGCCAGGAATTTGGACGTTCCTTTCGGGCGCGTAAATATGGTCAGTATTTCCTCCTCGACATTCGTGGAAACCCAATCAATTCGTGGCGTTATGCGTTCCTTCGTTACGTGACTGAAAATACACACACACACATACATACACATACGCGAAAGGAATATAGAAAAAGAGAGTGAGAAGTTTGTTGTGAACTGAGAGCGCTGGTAAATTATTACCTTCGTTATTTGGCAACGTCGTCGCTGCATTTTGAGAAGAAAGGAGCCTGTGGCATTCGCAGTGGAAGCGTACAAGGGTGATGCAAGAGATTGGAATTCCGGGATTCCGCGGTCCTTGAGTTAGTTAACGCGACCTAGGTGTTAGAGCCTGCGCGGTCATCCTGATATTTACGAAAAGCTCGCTAGATAGTGACATCACTACAGTGGACATACGGCGACCATTTAAGTATTTATAGTGAGGGGTCGACTTTGTCAACCAGATCGGTATCTGCATCTCTTTTTTAACCCAGTGAAACGTCGTCATGATCGTCATCATAATTATTAGTATGTATAAGTTACACGATGAAGTCCTGTCAGCAGTTCCAAGCCTCCCCTGCCATGCGTCTTAGTGCATCACATGTGCATTCCTTACGCTGTCCAAATACTTACATATCATTACGTTTCTTTGCCTCGCAATTCAATTCGAAGTATCACATCTAACAACACTGAAGGATACAACAGAGCTTTTCAGACTTAGTGAAAATTTTACCTTTGCCACGGAAGCACGGCGAGGGAAATTCAGCGTATTTTGCTTCAGAAAAAAGACAGCAGTCTTGTGCGTCCTTGCAGAATCACAGTTCAAGCTCCAGCGAAGCTGTTTCTTTTGAGCAGTTACATTAAACATTGCAGTTGTCTCTAATTAAACCCAAAACTTGTCGAGCTTCGTTGGTAACCTCCAAGTTTTTGCCCCATATGTTAGCACTGGTAGAATGCAATGATTGTACTTTTCTTTTCAACGACAGTGGTAAGCTCCCAGTCAGGATTTGGCAATGCCTGCCGTATGCACTCCAACCCAATTTTATTCTTCTGTAAACTTCTTTCTCAGGATTAGGGTCCCCTGTGAATAATTTACCTAGATAAACGTACTCCTTTACTCCTTTGCAGACTATAGAAGCTGACTGGCGATTCTGAATTCTTGTTCCCTTGCCAGGCTATTCAACATTATCTGTGTCTTCTGCATATTAATCTTCAACCCCACCCTGTTAGGCCTAACGTTCGGAGACAGGAAGACAGCAGTGTGGATCAGAGAGCAAACGGCGATAGCCGATATTCTAGTTGGCATTAAAAGGAAAACATGGAGCTGGGCAGGCCATGTAATGCGCAGGATGGATAAGAGGTGGACCATTAGAGTTACAGAATGGATACCAAGAGAAGGAAAGCGCAGTGGAGGACGGCAGAAAACTAGGTGGGGTGATGAAGTTAGGAAATTTGCAGGCGCAAATTGGAATCAGCTAGCGCAAGATAGGGGTAATTGGAGATCACAGAGAGAGGCCTTCGTCCTGCAGTGGACATAAAATATCGGCTGATGATAATGATGAGACCCCAAACTGTAAAACGTTGCGCATTATTTCCTGCGCATTACCCTTACAAGCCCCATATTCCGTGTAAATTTAAACTCAGTGAAGGGTTTAGATCTCTCAAGGCACCATGAAAGCATGCATAAAAGGTTTACTGGCGTTTCTAGTCACACTAACAGGCTCGCTGTAAAACATGCCGGATGCCGAGCGCGCAATCTCCTGTGAGTCGCAGAACGCATACGAATTCGTTGTCAGAAGTAAGAGATAAAATAGTCCGCCATAATTACTGTCACACACTTCGACCAATAACTGTGCCGCTGATTCTTAACATTTCTCCACGTCATTTCTTCAAACACTTCTCCATTTACTTTTGTATTTGGACCATGTTTCATGTTGTATTTTTTTTTGTTTTTGCAAAATGGCACGCCCTAACATACATATATGTGCAATATCATCAATGAGCGAGCTCGGAAACTCTCCCTCTGAGATCGTGAAAATTCTGGAAATATACCGCAATATTGTTCACTAGTCTCTATAGCGCAGTACACTTAGGGACTGCTGCCGCAGTGATGGTGCTGTCTCTTTGTTCACTTATCATCTTCAGAAAATTGTTGGGAAGAGAATCCAACAACCAGGCACACCGCAGCATGAGAAGGCTGGCCTTAGAACTGAATGTGCCAGCGACGACAATAAGAGCTGTGCGAAGGGACCTCAGCATGTTCCCCTACAAGTTCCAGAGAAGATGCGAACTGGCGGAGGCGTAGCGAAAGGAAAAATGGGAAAAACTTCTGCCTGCTGTGGGCGTGGGCCCCGAAAGGGTAGCACTTGGCAACTGTCCTCATCGATGAGACCATTTTACCATGGAAGACCCATCCCAACACTCTAAACTCTCGTGTGCTTGCTCCGACGTCACAGCTTGCCGATGCAGCTAGTCAGACAGTGCCCTAAAAGTCCCATCCGACATCTGTCATTGTTTGGGGTTGGAGTGACCACCACGAGGCCCATTCCTCTTTTTTTTTGTGTGCCAAAAGGTGCAGAGAAGGTCGTCACTGATTCATACTTTAAGAAAAGTACAGTTTCACCCGAAAGGCGAAGCATCATTGCGATAGCAAATTAGTGGACAGCTATACGATGTAAATATAGTAGTCTTATCGGATGTATAACCTTGTAAACATAGGAATATTAACTAAATGAACAAGCATGGCTTGACGCGCGATCATGCAACATGAACACATCTCCCTCAATCCCCGTCGCGCGGAAAACGG